>NC_092159.1:65150568-65170568 GCF_045791955.1 Oncorhynchus clarkii lewisi | reverse complement strand
GCTAGTACAGTTCAGACCAGGCTAGTATTGTTCAGACCAGGCTAGTACTGTTCAGACCAGTCTAGTACTGTTCAGACCAGGCTAGTATTGCTCAGACCAGGCTAGTACTGTTCAGACCAGTCTAGTACTGTTCAGACCAGTCTAGTACTGTTCAGACCAGTCTAGTACTGTTCAGACCAGGCTAGTACTGTTCAGATCAGGCTAGTACTGTTCAGATCAGGCTAGTACAGTTCAGACCAGGCTAGTACAGTTCATACTAGGCTAGTACTGTTCAGACCAGGCTAGTACTGTTCAGACCAGGCTAGTACAGTTCAGACCAGGCTAGTACAGTTCAGACCAGGCTATTACTGTTCAGACCAGTCTAGTACTGTTCAGACCAGGCTAGTACTGTTCAGACCAGGCTAGTACTGTTCAGACCAGGCTAGTACTGTTCAGACCAGGCTAGTACTGTTCAGACCAGGCTAGTACTGTTCAGACCAGGCTAGTACTGTTCAGACCAGGCTAGTATTGCTCAGACCAGGCTAGTATTGCTCAGACCAGGGTAGTACTGTTCAGACCAGTCTAGTACTGTTCAGACCAGGCTAGTACTGTTCAGACCAGGCTAGTACTGTTCAGACCAGGCTAGTACTGTTCAGACCAGGCTAGTAATGTTCAGACCAGGCTAGTACTGTTCAGACCAGGCTAGTATTGCTCAGACCAGGCTAGTATTGCTCAGACCAGGCTAGTACTGTTCAGACCAGTCTAGTACTGTTCAGACCAGGCTAGTACTGTTCAGATCAGGCTAGTACAGTTCAGACCAGGCTAGTACAGTTCAGACTAGGCTAGTACTGTTCAGACCAGGCTAGTACTGTTCAGACCAGGCTAGTACAGTTCAGACCAGGCTAGTACAGTTCAGACCAGGCTATTACTGTTCAGACCAGTCTAGTACTGTTCAGACCAGGCTAGTACTGTTCAGACCAGGCTAGTACTGTTCAGACCAGGCTAGTACTGTTCAGACCAGGCTAGTACTGTTCAGACCAGGCTAGTACTGTTCAGACCAGGCTAGTACTGTTCAGACCAGGCTAGTACAGTTCAGACCAGGCTAGTACTGTTCAGACCAGGCTAGTACTGTTCAGACCAGGCTAGTACTGTTCAGACCAGGCTAGTACAGTTCAGACTAGGCTAGTACTGTTCAGACCAGGCTAGTACTGTTCAGACCAGGCTAGTACAGTTCAGACCAGGCTAGTACAGTTCAGACCAGGCTATTACTGTTCAGACCAGTCTAGTACTGTTCAGACCAGGCTAGTACTGTTCAGACCAGGCTAGTACTGTTCAGACCAGGCTAGTACTGTTCAGACCAGGCTAGTACTGTTCAGACCAGGCTAGTACTGTTCAGACCAGGCTAGTACTGTTCAGACCAGGCTAGTACTGTTCAGACCAGGCTAGTACAGTTCAGACCAGGCTAGTACTGTTCAGACCAGGCTAGTACTGTTCAGACCAGGCTAGTACTGTTCAGACCAGGCTAGTACTGTTCAGACCAGGCTATCTAATAAGAGAAAGAGAGGGAGAAAGAGCTAGAGAGAGAGAGGAGGGGTAGAGACATAGAGAGAGAAGTAGCAGAATGGAGAGGGAGAGAAAGAGGTAGAGAGAGGTAGAAAGAGAGAGAGAGAGAAAGAGAGAGAGGAAGGTAGAGAGAGGGAAGAAGCGAGAGAGAAAGAGAGAGAGGTATAGAGAGAGAGAGAGGGGGGGGGGGTAGAGAGGAAGGTAGAGAGAGGGAGGTAGCGAGAGGTAGAGAGAGAGAGAGAAAGGGGTAGAGAGGAATGTAGAGAGAGGGAGCTAGAGATATGAATTGAAATTGAATTGATATGATAAGTTGTTACCCTGGCATTGTGTTCTGGGTCTCGTAGGAAGACGGTTCCCTCCTTGGCAATGCTGTTGCTATGGTAAAACTCCACCATCTGATTCAGAGAGAAGAACATCTCCTCCCAAACAAAGTACTGTCCTGACCTGTCCTGGAGCACCTTGAAGTGCTGCACATGGTCCCCGTAACTAGAGGGAGACAGGGGCGGAGAGAGGGAGAGAGGGGCGGAGAGAGGGAGAGAGAGAGAGGAGGAAGAGAGAGAGGGGAAGAGAGAGGGAGAGAGAGAGGAGGAAGAGAGAGAGAGGAGGAAGAGAGAGAGGAGGAAGAGAGAGAGGGAGAAAGGGGGGAGGAAGAGAGAGAGAGAGAGAGGAGGAAGAGAGGGAGGGAGAAAGGGGGGAAGAAGAGAGAGAGAGAGGAGGAAGAGAGGGAGACAGGGGGGGAGAAAAAGAGAGAGAGAGAGAGGGAGGAGGAAGAGAGAGAGGGAGAAAGGGGGGAGGAAGAGAGAGAGAGGAGGAAGAGAGGGAGACAGGGGGGAGAAAGAGAGAGAGAGGGGGAGGGGGAGGAGGAAGAGGGAGAGGTGGAAGAGAGAGAGGGAGAGAGCGGCGGAGAGAGGGAGAGAGGGGCGGAGAGAGGGAGAGGTGGAAGAGAGAGATGGAGAAAGGGGGGAGGAAGAGAGAGAGGGAGACGGGGGAGGAAGAGAGAGAGAGAGAGAGAGAGAGAGAGAGAGAGAGAGAGAGGGAGAAAGGGGGAGGAAGAGAGAGAGAGGGAGAGTGAGACATTTTCCCTTGTGTACTTTAACCATTTGTACATTGTTACAACACTGTATATATACGTAATATGACATTTATAATGTCTTTATTGTTTTGAAACTTCTGTATGTGTAATGTTTACAGTTAATTTTAATTGTTTATTTCACTTTTGTATATTATCTACCTCACTTGCTTTGGCAATGTTAACACATGTTTCCCAGTGAGGGGAGAGAGAGAGAGAGAGAGAGAGAGAGAGAGTGAGAGAGAGAGAGAGAGAGAGAGAGAGAGGAACAACAACACAAATATTTATCTGTCCAAAATGGAGATGTATGGGTAAACCACTTCTCCAATCTTTTTGGCTCTATAACAAAGAATAAAGAGCAAAAACATATACACGATCAAATACAGATCTTAGAATCAACTATTAAAGACGACCAGAACCCACTGGATTCTCCAATTACCTTGAATGAGTTACAGGACAAAATAAAAACCCTCCAACCCAAAAAGGCCTGTGGTGTTGATGGTATCCTCAATGAAATTATCAAATATACAGACAACAAATTCCAATTGGCTATACTAAAACTCTTTAACATCATCCTTAGCTCTGGCATCTTCCCCAATATTTGGAACCAAGGACTTATCAGCCCAATCCACAAAAGCGGAGACAAATTTGACCCAAATAACTACCGTGGAATATGCGTCAACAGTAACCTTGGGAAAATCCTCTGCATTATCATTAACAGCAGACTCGTACATTTCCTCAATGAAAACAATGTACTGAGCAAATGTCAAATTGGCTTTTTACCAAATTACCGTACAACAGACCATGTATTCACCCTGCACACCCTAATTGACAACCAAACAAACCAAAACAAAGGCAAAGTCTTCTCATGCTTTGTTGATTTCAAAAAAGCCTTCGACTCAATCTGGCATGAGGGTCTGCTATACAAACTGATGGAAAGTGGTGTTGGGGGTAAAACATACGACATTATAAAATCCATGTACACCAACAACAAGTGTGCGGTTAAAATTGGCAAAAAACACACATTTCTTCACACAGGGTCGTGGGGTGAGACAGGGATGCAGCTTAAGCCCCACCCTCTTCAACATGTATATCAACGAATTAGCGAGGGCACTAGAACAGTCTGCAGCACCCGGCCTCACCCTACTAGAATCTGAAGTCAACTGTCTACTGCTTGCTAATGATCTGGTGCTTCTGTCCCCAACCAAGGAGGGCCTACAGCAGCACCTAGATCTTATGCACAGATTCTGTCAGACCTGGGCCCAACAAGACCAAAGAGATGTGCATAGACTTCAGGAAGTGTACAACACCTACCTCTGCAACATCTACCAGAGGTCAGAACATGGAGATTGTAGAGGAATACAAATACCTGGGTGCCCTCTTGGACAATAAGCTTCAGTGGTGTAAATGTACCTGATTTACAAACAGAGCCAACAGAGACTGTACTTTCTCAAAAATCTGGTATCTTTTAATGTAGACTGTACTATACCGACTCTGTTTTACACATCTTTCAGTGAGAGTATTTAAACTTTTTATATTGTTTGTTGGTTTGTCACTGTCAGCCAGAGAAATATGCTGAGAAGGATTATAACCACAGCAAGCAAGGTACTTGGAGTCAAACAGACAGGTCTGGATGAGATATTTAAGGTCAGGGCCCTCCCCAAGCTACTAGGAGTCAAACAGACAGGCCTGGAGGAGATCTTTAAGGTCAGGGCCCTCCAAAAGGTACTAGGAGTCAAACAGACAGGCCTGGATGAGATCTTTAAGTTCAGGGCCCTCCCCAAGGTGCTAGGAGTCAAAAAGACAGGCTTGGATGAGATCTTTAAGGTCAGGGCCCTCCCCAATGTACTTGGAGTCAAACAGACAGGCTTGGATGAGATCTTTAAGGTCAGGGCCATCCCCAAGGTACTTGGAGTCAAACAGACAGGATGAGATCTTTAAGTTCAGGGCCCTCCCCAAGGTACTTGGAGTCAAACAGACAGGCCTGGATGAGATCTTTAAGGTCAGGACCCTCCACAAGGTACTTGGAGTCAAACAGACAGGCCTGGATGAGATCTTTAAGGTCAGGGCCCTCCCCAAGGTACTTGGAGTCAAACAGACAGGCCTGGATGAGATCTTTAAGGTCAGGGCCCTCCCCAAGCTACTAGGAGTCAAACAGACAGGCCTGGAGGAGATATTTAAGGTCAGGGCCCTCCAAAAGGTACTAGGAGTCAAACAGACAGGCCTGGATGAGATCTTTAAGTTCAGGGCCCTCCCCAAGGTACTTGGAGTCAAACAGACAGGCTTGGATGAGATCTTTAAGGTCAGGGCCCTCCCCAATGTACTTGGAGTCAAACAGACAGGCTTGGATGAGATCTTTAAGGTCAGGGCCATCCCCAAGGTACTTGGAGTCAAACAGACAGGCTTGGATGAGATCTTTACGGTCAGGGCCCTCAGCAAGGCACTGGGAGTCAAACAGACAGGCCTGGATGAGATCTTTAAGGTCAGGACCCTCCACAAGGTACTTGGAGTCAAACAGACAGGCCCGGATGAGATATTTAAGCCAGGGCCCGCAGCAAGGCACTGGGAGTCAAACAGAGAGGCCTGGATGAGATCTTTAAGGTCAGGGCCCTCCCCAAGGTACTTGGAGTCAAACAGACAGGCCTGGATGAGATCTTTAAGGTCAGGGCCCTCCCCAAGGTACCCCCTGTCCCTGGATGTTGACCTTCTCTCCTCTCGTAGTTTAAGGTCAGGACCCTCCCCAAGCCACTGGACCTGGACGTTGACCTACTCTACTCTGGTAGTTTAAGGTCAGGACCCTCCCCAAGGTACCCCAAGGTACCCAAGGTACCCCCTGTCCCTGGATGTTGACCTTCTCTCCTCTCGTAGTTTAAGGTCAGGACCCTCCCCAAGCCACCCCCTGTCCCTGGGCGTTGACCTACTCTCCTCTGGTAGTTTAAGGTCAGGACCCTCCCCAAGGTACCCCCTGTCCCTGGACTTTGACCTACTCCCCTCTGGGCGCAGGTATAGGGCAACCCTCAGCAGGAAAAACAGAACTTGACAATCATTTGAGCCAGGTGTGATATCCCTCCTAAAGAGCTTGAGCTAACGTTCCTATAGACCCAGTAAGACCAGCAGGCTAATGTTCCTATAGACTCAGTAAGACCAGCAGGCTAATGTTCCTATAGACTCAGTAAGACCAGCAGGCTAATGTTCCTATAGACTCAGTAAGACCAGCAGGCTAATGTTCCTACAGACCCAGTAAGACCAGCAGGCTAATGTTCCTATAGACCCAGTAAGGCCAGCAGGCTAATGTTCCTATAGACCCAGTAAGACCAGCAGGCTAATGTTCCTATCCACCCACTAAGGCCAGCAGGCTAATGTTCCTATAGACTCAGTAAGACCAGCAGGCTAATGTTCCTACAGACCCAGTAAGACCAGCAGGCTAATGTTCCTATAGACCCAGTAAGGCCAGCAGGCTAATGTTCCTATAGACCCAGTAAGACCAGCAGGCTAATGTTCCTATCCACCCACTAAGGCCAGCAGGCTAATGTTCCTATAGACTCAGTAAGACCAGCAGGCTAATGTTCCTATAGACCCAGTAAGACCAGCAGGCTAATGTTCCTATAGACCCAGTAAGACCAGCAGGCTAATGTTCCTATAGACCCAGTAAGACCATCAGGCTAATGTTCCTATAGACCAGCAGGCTAATGTTCCTATAGACCCAGTAAGACCAGCAGGCTAATGTTCCTATAGACCCAGTAAGACCAGCAGGCACTGCAACAACATTTCATCATGGGGACAATATAGTCAGTGTGTTTGTCGAAAGGCTGACGTAACTTTCAAGAGAAGACAGGCTATGTGCTCACTGCCCACAAAATGAGGTGGAAACTGAGCTACACTTCCTAACCTCTTGCCCAAATGTATGGCCATATTAGAGACACATATTTCCCTCAGATTACACAGATCCACAAAGAATTAGAAAACAAATCCAATTTTGATAAACTCCCATATCTACTGGGTGAAATACCACAGTGTGACATCACAGCAGCAAGATTTGTGACCTGTTGCCACGAGAAAAGGGCAACCAGTGAAGAACACACACCATTGTAAATACAACCCATATTTATGCTTATTTATTTTATCTTGTGTACTTTAACCATTTGTACATTGTTAAAACACTGTATATATATATATATATATAATATGAAATTTGTAATGTCTTTACTGTTTTGAAACCTCTGTATGTGTAATGTCTACTGTTAATTTTTATTGTTTATTTCACTTTATATATTATCTACCTCACTCGCTTTGGCATTGTTAACACACGTTTCACATGTCAATAAAGCCCTTGAATTGAATTGAATTGAATAGAGACTTCCTTTCAACTGGCATTGAGAGGCAGAGAGAAGACAAAAAGGAGAGAGAGAAGGGGGGGGGGGGAGGGGGAGAGAGAAGGGGGGGGAGAGGGGGAGAGAGAAGGGGGGGAGGGGGAGAGAGGGGGGAGAGAGAAGGATGGAAAGAGATGACAGTTGAAAGGAAGTCCCGTCTACAGCAGACAGATAGTTGTATTTATAACTTCACAGCAAACAGCAATTTATACTGCTCTCTCTGTCTGTCTGTCTCTCTCTCTCTGTCTCTTGCTCTGTCTCTCTTTCTCTCTCTCTCTCTCTCTCTCTCTCTCTCTCTGTCTCTCTTTCTCTCTCTGTCTCTCTCTCTTCCTCTCTCTCCTCTCCCTCTCTCTGTCTCTCTCTCTCTCTCTGTCTCTCTCTCTGTCTCTCTGTCTCTCTCTCTGTCTCTCTGTCTCTCTATCTCTGTCTCTCTCTCTCGCTGTCTCTCTCTCTGTCTCTCTGTCTCTCTGTCTCTCTGTCTCTCTCTCTCTCTCTCTCTCTGTCTGTCTGTCTCTCTCTGTCTCTCGCTATGTCTCTCTCTCTCTGTCTCTCTCTCTCTCTGTCTCTCTCTCTCTCTCTCTCTCTGTCTGTCTGTCTCTCTCTGTCTCTCGCTCTGTCTCTCTCTCTCTGTCTCTCTCTCTCTCTCTCTTTGTCTCTCTCTCTCTTCTCTCTCTGTCTCTCTTTCTCTCTCTCTCCTCCACCTCTCTCTCTCCCTCTCTCTCTCTCTCTCTCTCTCTCTCTCTCTCTCTCTCTCCTCCTTCTGTCCTTTTCTGTCCTTCCCTCCACTTCCTCTATCCCTCTGTTCTCACTTCCTCTGTTTCTCTCTCTCTAATCTCCTCTGTTCCTCAACACTTCAGATGTCTGAGAGGCCTTGGCTGATACAAACCAGACCACTTTCTGTGTGTGTCTTTATATATATATATATATATATATATATGTATGTGTGTATATATATGTACGTGTATATGTGTGTTTGTCATCCAGACTTGCCTGTCAGGTGTGAGACAGATGTTCAATCTCTCTAGCATTAATAAAGCTACAGACGTCTCACAGAGAGGGGGGGGGGGGGGGGGGGGGGAGACAGAGAGAGATAGGAGAGAGAGAAAGAAAGAGAGAGAGACACAGAGAGAGAGAGAGGAGAGACGGGTGGAGAGAGAGAGCGAGACACAGAGAGAGAGAGAGAGAGAGAGAGAGAGAGAGAGAGAGAGAAAGAAAGAGAGAGAGACACAGAGAGAGAGAGAGGAGAGAGGGGGGAGAGGGGAGAGAGGGAGAGAGAGAGGAGAGAGACAGAGAGAGAGAGGAGAGAGAGAGAGAGAGAGAGAGAGAGAGAGAGAGAGAGAGAGGGAGAAGGAGAAATAGATGGAATGAGGAAGAGATTAGAGGTGTCCTGGAGGAGCGTGACTTGTCTGATAATGGAAGGATGGAAAGTCGGAATGAAGTCACTCTCCCATTTCCCTGAGTCAAGATCAAGATAAAGTTAAACCCCCTCAGGCCTCCCCTCCCTCTGACGACAGACCTCCCCTCCCTCTGACTACAGACCTCCTCTTCCTCTGACTACAGAACCCCCTCAGGCCTCCTCTCCCTCTGACTACAGACCTCCCCTCCCTCTGACTACAGACTTCACCTCCCTCTGATGACAGAACCCCCTCAGACCTCCCCTCCCTCTGACTAGAGAACCCCCTCAGACATCCCTTGCCTCTGACTACAGAACCCCCTCAGACCTCCCCTCCCTCTGACTACAGAACTCCCTCAGACCTCCCCTCCCTCTGACTACAGAAACTCCTCAGACCTCCCTTCCCACTGACTACAGAACCCCCTCCGGCCTCCCCTCCCTCTGACTACAGAACCCCCTCAGACCTCCCCTCCCTCTGATGACAGAACCCCCTCAGACCTCCCCTCCCTCTGACTACAGAACCCCCTCAGGCTTCCCCTCCCTCTGACTACAGAACCACCTCAGACCTCCCCTCCCTCTGACTACAGACCTCCCAACCCTCTGACGATAGAACCCCCTCAGACCTCCCCTCCCTCTAACTATAGAACCCCCTCAGGCCTCCCCTCCCTCTGACTACAGACTTCCCCTCCCTCTGACTACAGAACCCCCTCAGGCCTCCCCTCCCTCTGACTACAGACCTCCCAACCCTCTGACGATAGAACCCCCTCAGGCCTCCCCTCCCTCTGACTACAGACCTCCCAACCCTCTGACGATAGAACCCCCTCAGACCTCCCCTCCCTCTAACTATAGAACCCCCTCAGGCCTCCCCTTCCTCTGACTACAGAACCCCCTCAGACCTCCCCTCCCTCTGATGACAGAACCCCCTCAGACCTCCCCTCCCTCTGACTACAGAACCCCCTCAGACCTCCCCTCCCTCTGACGACAGAACCCCCTCAGACCTCCTCTCCCTCTGACTACAGGCCTACCCTCCCTCTGACTACAGAACCCCCTCAGACCTCCCCTCCCTCTGACGACAGACCTCCCCTCCCTCTGAATACAGGCCTCTCCTCCCTCTGATGACAGAACCTCCTCAGACCTCCCCTCCCTCTGACTACAGAACCCCCTCAGGCCTCCTCTCCCTCTGACTACAGACCTCTCCTCCCTCTGACTACAGACTTCCCCTCCCTCTGATGACAGAACCCCCTCAGGCCTCCCCTCCCTCTGACTACAGAACTCCCTCAGACCTCCCCTCCCTCTGACTACAGAACCCCCTCAGACCACACCTCCCTCTGACTACAGACCCCCCTCAGACCTCCCCTGCCTCTCACTACAGAACCCCCTCAGACCTCCCCTCCCTCTGACTAGAGAACCCCCTCAGACCTCCCCTTCCTCTGACTACAGGCCTCCCCTCCCTCTGACTACAGACCTCCCCTCTCTCTGACTACAGACCTCCCCTCCCTCTGACTACAGAACCCCCTCAGACCTCCCCTCTCTCTGACTATAGAACCCCCTCAGACCTCCCCTCCCTCTGATGACAGAACCCCATCAGACCTCCCCTCCCTCTGACTACAGAACCCCCTCAGACCTCCCCTCCCTCTGACGACAGACCTTCTCTCCCTCTGACTACAGACCTCCACTCCCTCTGACTACAGAACCCCCTCAGGCCTCCCCTCCCTCTGACTACAGAACCCCCTCAGACCTCCCCTCCCTCTGACTAGAGAACCCCCTCAGACCTCCCCTCCCTCTGACTACAGACCTCCCCTCCCTCTGACTACAGACCTCCCCTCCCTCTGACTACAGAACCCCCTCAGGCCTCCCCTCCCTCTGACTACAGAACCCCCTCAGACCTCCCCTCCCTCTGGCTACATAACCCCCTCAGACCTCACCTCCCTCTGACGACAGAACCCCCTCAGACCTCCCCTCCCTCTGACTATAGAACCCCCTCAGACATCCCCTCCCTCTGACTAGAGAACCCCCTCAGACCTCCCCTCCCTCTGACTACAGAACCCCCTCAGACCTCCCCTCCCTCTGACTACAGAACCACCTCAGACCTCTCCTCCCTCTGACTACAGACCTCCCCCCTCTGACTACAGAACCCTGTCAGACCTCCACTCCCTAAGACTAGAAAAACCCCTCAGACCTACCCTCCCTCTGACTACAGACCCCCCCTCCCTCTGACTACAGACCTCCCCTCCCTCTGACTACAGAACCCCCTCAGACCTCCCCTCCCTCTGACTACAGACCTCCCCTCCCTCTGACTACAGATCCCCCTCAGACCTCCCCTCTCTGACTACAGACCTCCCCTCCCTCTGACTACAGAACCCCCTCAGACCTCCCCTCCCTCTGACTACAGACTGTAGTGTGTGTGTGTGTGTGTGTGTGTGTGTGTGTGTGTGTGTGTGTGTGTGTGTGTGTGTGTGTGTGTGTGTGTGTGTGTGTGTGTGTGTGTGTGTGTGTGTGTGTGTGTGTGTTTGTGTGTGTGTGTATTTGTGTGTGTGTGTGTGTGTGTGTGTGTGTGTGTGTGTGTGTGTGTGTGTGTCTCACCTGACGGACATGGAGAATTCTCCTGGAGCGCTCTCGCTCTCTCTCACGATGAACGCTCCTCGGTCTCTCTGCCTCAATCTGCCCTCTGCAACCCCCCTGGATACACGGCCTGCGAACCACCTGGTGTAACAGCATGTACCAGTTATCATGGTGTAACTGCATGTACCAGCTATCATGTTGTAACAGCATGTACCAGTTATCATGGTGTAACAGCATGTACCAGTTATCATGGTGTAACAGCATGTACCAGTTATCATGGTGTAACAGCATTTACCAGCTATCATGGTGTAACAGCATGTACCAGGTATCATGGTGTAACAGCATGTACCAGTTATCATGGTGTAACAGCATTTACCAGCTATCATGGTGTTATCATTGTGTAACTGCATGTACCAGCTATCATGTTGTAACAGCATGTACCAGTTATCATGGTGTAACAGCATGTACCAGTTATATATGGTGTAACTGCATGTACCAGTTATCATGGTGTAACAGCATGCACCAGTTATCATGGTGTAACTGCATGTACCAGTTATCTTGGTGTAACTGCATGTACCAGTTATCATGGTGTAACAGCATGTACCAGTTATTTTGGTGTAACTGCATGTACCAGTTATCATGGTGTAACTGCATGTACCAGTTATCATGGTGTAACTGCATGTACCAGTTATCATGGTGTAACTGCATGTACCAGTTATCATGGTGTAACTGCATGTACCAGTTATCATGGTGTAACTGCATGTACCAGTTATCATGGTGTAACTGCATGTACCAGTTATCATGGTGTAACAGCATGCACCAGTTATCATGGTGTAACTGCATGTACCAGTTATCTTGGTGTAACTGCATGTACCAGTTATCATGGTGTAACAGCATGTACCAGTTATTTTGGTGTAACTGCATGTACCAGTTATCATGGTGTAACTGCATGTACCAGTTATCATGGTGTAACTGCATGTACCAGTTATCATGGTGTAACTGCATGTACCAGTTATCATGGTGTAACTGCATGTACCAGTTATCATGGTGTAACTGCATGTACCAGTTATCATGGTGTAACTGCATGCACCAGTTATCATGGTGTAACTGCATGTACCAGTTATCATGGTGTAACTGCATGTACCAGTTATCATGGTGTAACTGCATGTACCAGTTATCATGGTGTAACTGCATGTACCAGTTATCATGGTGTAACTGCATGTACCAGTTATCATGGTGTAACAGCATGTACCATGTCTCATGGTGTAACTGCATGTACCAGTTATCATGGTGTAACTGCATGTACCAGTTATCATGGTGTAACTGCATGTACCAGTTATCATGGTGTAACTGCATGTACCAGTTATCATGGTGTAACAGCATGTACCAGTTATCATGGTGTAACTGCATGTACCAGTTATCATGGTGTAACTGCATGTACCAGTTATCATGGTGTAACTGCATGTACCAGTTATCGTGGTTTAACAGCATGTACCAGTTATCATGGTGTAACAGCATGTACCAGTTATCATGTTGTAACTGCATGTACCAGTTATCATGTTGTAACTGCATGTACCAGTTATCATGGGGTAACAGCATGTACCAGTTATATATTTTATCATGGGGTAACAGCATGTACTAGATCTATATTTTATCATGGGGTAACAGCATGTACCAGTTCTATATGGTGTAACTGCATGTACCAGTTATCATGGTGTAACAGCATGTACCAGTTATCATGTTGTAACTGCATGTACCAGTTATCATGGGGTAACAGCATGTACCAGTTATATATTTTATCATGGGGTAACAGCATGTACCAGTAACAAACACAAAGAGATAAACAGCCATGTTGTGTGATGTGTATCATGGTTATGTAAAGGGATGTAGATAGAGGAGTGTGTCTTCCCCAGGGGGAGGCAGACCGTATGGTCCAATACAGTACAGCTGTCCACAGCAGCTCAGCTCAGCTCTGTTAAGACGCTCCGGGCACCACAACACTCTCTCTCTCTGTCTCTCTGTCTCTGTCTCTCTCTCTCTGTCTCTCTGTCTCTTTCTCTCTCTCTCTGTCTCTCTGTCTCTTTCTCTCTCTCTCTCTCTCTCTGTCTCTCTCTCTCCCTCTGACTCTCTCTCTCTCTCTGTCAATTCAATTCAATTCAATTCAATTCAATTCAAGGGCTTTATTGGCATGGGAAACATGTGTTAACATTGCCAAAGCAAGTGAGGTAGACAACATACAAAGTGTCTCTCTCTCTCTCTGAGTGATGTTAGTGGTGGCTGTTTAACAGTCTGATGGCCTTGAGATAGAAGCTGTTTTTCAGTCTCTCGGTCCCTGCTTTGATGCACCTGCACTGACCTCGCCTTCTGGATGATAGCGGGGTGAACAGGCAGTGGCTCGGGTTGTGGATGTCCTTGACGATCTTTATGGCCTTCCTGTGACATCGGGTGGTATAGGTGTCATGGAGGGCAGGTAGTTTGCCCCCGGTGTGTTACTACTGGAGAGCCTTGCGGTTGAGGGCGGTGCAGTTGCCGTACCAGCCCAACAAGATGCTCTCGATTGTGCATCTGTAAAAGTTTGTCAGGGTTGGTGCGCCTTCTTCACTACTCTGTCTGTGTTGATGGACCATTTCAGTGTGTCTGTGATGTGTACGCCGAGGAACTTAAAACTTACTACCCTCTCCACTACTGTCCCGTCGATGTGGACAGGGGGCTGCTCCCTCTGCTGTTTCCTGAAGTCCGCGATTATCTCCTTTAGTTGACGTTGAGTGAGAGGTTGTTATCCTGACATCACTCTCCGAGGGCCCTCACCTCCTCCCTGTAGGCCGTCTCCTCGTTGTTCGTGATCATGTCCACTGCAAACTTGATGATTGAGTTGGAGGCGTGCGTGGTCACACAGTCGTGGGTGAACAGGGAGTACAGGAGGGGGCTGAGCACACTCCCTTGTGGGGCCCCAGTGTTGAGGATCAGCGAAGTGGAGATGTTGTTTCCTACCTTCACCACCTGGAGGCCACCAATCAGGAAGTCCAGGACCCAATTGGACAGGGTGGGGTTCAGACTCATTGCCTCCAGCTTAATGATGAGTTTGGAGGGTACTATGGTGTTGAATGCTGAGCTTTAGTCATTGAACAACATTCTGACATAGGTATTCCTCTTGTCCAGATGGGTTAGGGCAGTGTGCCGTGTGATGGCGATTGCGTCGTCTGTGGACCTATTTGGGCGATAAGCAAATTGGAGTGGGTCTAGGGTGTCAGGCAAGGTGGAGGTGATATGGTCCTTGTCTAGTCTCTCAAAGCACTTCATGATGACAGTAGTGTGTGCTACAGGCGATAGTGATTTGTTCAGTTAACTTTGCCTTCCTGGGTACAGGAACAAAGGTGGCCATCGTGAAGCATGTAGGGACAGCAGACTGGGCTAGGGAGCGATTGAATATTTTCATGAACACACCAGCCAGGAAGGTCTGCACATGCTCTGAAGACGTGGCTAGGGATGCTGTCTGGACCAGCAGCCGTGCGAGGGTTGACAGTTCACTACTACTGAGATCTGGAACTACAACACCAACTACAACATCAACTACAGTTCACTGCTACTGAGATCTAGAACTACAACATCAACTACAACCTCAACTACAACATCAACTACAACATCAACTACAGTTCACTACTACTGAGATCTAGAACTACAACATCAACTACAACGTCAACTACAACATCAACTACAACATCAACTACAGTTCACTGCTACTGAGATCTAGAACTACAACATCAACTACAACCTCAACTACAACATCAACTACAACATCAACTACAGTTCACTACTACTGAGATCTAGAACTACAACATCAACTACAACATCAACTACAGTTCACTGCTACTGAGATCTAGAACTACAACATCAACTACAACATCAACTACAACATCAACTACAACATCAACTACAACACCAACTACAACACCAACTACAGTTCACTACTACTGAGATCTAGAACTACAACACCAACTACAACATCAACTACAACATCAACTACAACCTCAACTACAGTTCACTACTACTGAGATCTAGAACTACAACACCAACTACAACATCAACTACAACATCAACTACAGTTCACTACTACTGAGATCTAGAACTACAACACCAACTACAACATCAACTACAACCTCAACTACAACATCAACTACAGTTCACTGCTACTGAGATCTAGAACTACAACATCAACTACAACATGAACTACAACATCGACTACAACACCAACTACAACATCAACTACAACATCAACTACAACATCAACTACAACATCAACTACAACATCAACTACAACATCAACTACAACATCAACTACAACATCGACTACAACACCAACTACAACATCAACTACAACATCAACTACAACATCAACTACAACATCAACTACAACATCAACTACAACATCAACTACAACATCGACTACAACACCAACTACAACACCAACTACAACATCAACTACAACATCAACTACAGTTCACTACTACTGAGATCTAGAACTACAACATCAACTACAACATCAACTACAACATCAACTACAACATCAACTACAGTTCACTACTACTGAGATCTGGAACTACAACACCAACTACAACACCAACTACAGTTCACTACTACTGAGATCTAGAACTACAACATCAACTACAACATCAACTACAGTTCACTACTACTGAGATCTAGAACTACAACATCAACTACAACATCAACTACAGTTCACTACTACTGAGATCTATAACAACAACATCAACTACAACATCAACTACAACATCAACTACAGTTCACTACTACTGAGATCTAGAACTACAACACCAACTACAACATCAACTACAACATCAACTACAACATCAACTACAACATCAACTACAACATCAACTACAGTTCACTACTACTGAGATCTGGAACTACAACATCAACTACAACATCAACTACAGTTCACTACTACTGAGATCTGGAACTACAACACCAACTACAACATCAACTACAACACCAACTACAACCTCAACTACAACATCAACTACAACACCGACTACAACACCAACTACAACACCAACTACAACATCAACTACAACACCAACTACAACCTCAACTACAACATCAACTACAACACCGACTACAACACCAACTACAACACCAACTACAACACCAACTACAACACCAACTACAACACCAACTACAACATCGACTACAACACCAACTACAACATCGACTACAACACCAACTACAACATCAACTACAACACCAACTACAACATCGACTACAACACCAACTACAACACCAACTACAACACCAACTACAACACCAACTACAACACCAACTACAACACCAACTACAACACCAACTACAACACCAACTACAACATCAACTACAACATCGACTACAACACCAACTACAACATCAACTACAACACCAACTACAACACCAACTACAACATCGACTACGACATCGACTACAACACCAACTACAACACCAACTACAACATCAACTACAACACCAACTACAACCTCAACTACAACATCAACTACAACACCGACTACAACACCAACTACAACACCAACTACAACATCAACTACAACACCAACTACAACCTCAACTACAACATCAACTACAACACCGACTACAACACCAACTACAACACCAACTACAACACCAACTACAACACCAACTACAACACCAACTACAACATCGACTACAACACCAACTACAACATCGACTACAACACCAACTACAACATCAACTACAACACCAACTACAACATCGACTACAACACCAACTACAACACCAACTACAACACCAACTACAACACCAACTACAACACCAACTACAACACCAACTACAACACCAACTACAACACCAACTACAACATCAACTACAACATCGACTACAACACCAACTACAACATCAACTACAACACCAACTACAACACCAACTACAACATCAACTACAACACCAACTACAACATCGACTACAACACCAACTACAACATCAACTACAACACCAACTACAACATCGACTACAACACCAACTACAACATCGACTACAACACCAACTACAACATCGACTACAACACCAACTACAACATCGACTACAACACCAACTACAACACCAACTACAACATCGACTACGACATCGACTACAACACCAACTACAACATCAACTACAACATCAACTACAACATCGACTACAACACCAACTACAACATCAACTACAACATCGACTACAACATCAACTACAACACCAACTACAACACCAACTACAACACCAACTACAACATCGACTACAACACCAACTACAACACCAACTACAACATCGACTACGTCATCGACTACAACACCAACTACAACACCAACTACAACATCAACTACAACATCGACTACAACACCAACTACAACATCAACTACAACACCAACTACAACACCGACTACAACATCGACTACGACATCGACTACAACACCAACTACAACATCAACTACAACATCAACTACAACACCAACTACAACATCGACTACAACACCAACTACAACATCAACTACAACACCAACTACAACATCGACTACAACACCAACTACAACATCAACTACAACACCAACTACAACATCGACTACAACACCAACTACAACATCAACTACAACACCAACTACAACATCGACTACAACACCAACTACAACATCGACTACAACACCAACTACAACATCGACTACAACACCAACTACAACACCAACTACAACACCAACTACAACACCAACTACAACACCAACTACAACACCAACTACAACATCAACTACAACATCGACTACAACATCAACTACAACACCAACTACAACATCAACTACAACACCAACTACAACATCGACTACAACACCAACTACAACACCAACTACAACATCGACTACAACACCAACTACAACATCAACTACAACACCAACTACAACATCGACTACGACATCGACTACAACACCAACTACAACACCAACTACAACATCGACTACAACACCAACTACAACACCAACTACAACATCGACTACAACACCAACTACAACACCAACTACAACATCAACTACAACACCAACTACAACATCAACTACAACACCAACTACAACATCGACTACAACACCAACTACAACACCAACTACAACATCGACTACAACACCAACTACAACACCAACTACAACATCGACTACAACACCAACTACAACACCAACTACAACACCAACTACAACACCAACTACAACATCGACTACAACACCAACTACAACACCAACTACAACATTGACTACAACACCAACTACAACACCAACTACAACACCAACTACAACACCAACTACAACATCGACTACAACACCAACTACAACACCAACTACAACACCAACTACAACACCAACTACAACACCAACTACAACATCGACTACAACACCAACTACAACATCGACTACAACACCAACTACAACACCAACTACAACATCAACTACAACACCAACTACAACATCAACTACAACACCAACTACAACATCGACTACAACACCAACTACAACACCAACTACAACACCAACTACAACACCAACTACAACACCAACTACAACACCAACTACAACATCAACTACAACACCAACTACAACATCGACTACAACACCAACTACAACACCGACTACAACACCAACTACAACATCAACTACAGTTCACTACTACTGAGATCTAGAACTACAACATCAACTACAACATCAACTACAACACCAACTACAACACCAACTACAACATCAACTACAGTTCACTACTACTGAGCTCTAGAACTACAACATCAACTACAACATCAACTACAGTTCACTGCTACTGAGATCTAGAACTACAACATCAACTACAACATCAACTACAGTTCACTACTACTGAGATCTAGAACTACAACATCAACTACAACTACAACTACAACATCAACTACAACATCAACTACAGTTCACTACTACTGAGATCTAGAACTACAACATCAACTACAACAACAACTACAGTTCACTGCTACTGAGATCTAGAACTACAACACCAACTACAACATCAACTACAGTTCACTGCTACTGAGATCTAGAACTACAACATCAACTACAACACCAACTACAACATCAACTACAACATCAACTACAGTTCACTGCTACTGAGATCTAGAACTACAACATCAACTACAACACCAACTACAACATCAACTACAACATCAACTACAGTTCACTGCCACTGAGATCTAGAACTACAACACCAACTACAACATCAACTACAACATCAACTACAACATCAACTACAGTTCACTGCTACTGAGATCTAGAACTACAACATCACCTAAAACATCAACTACAGTTCACTGCTACTGAGATCTAGAACTACAACATCAACTACAACATCAACTACAGTTCACTGCTACTGAGATCTAGAACTACAACATCAACTACAGTTCACTACTACTGAGATCTAGAACTACAACATCAACTACAACATCAACTACAGTTCACTGCTACTGAGATCTAGAACTACAACATCAACTACAACACCAACTACAACATCAACTACAACATCACCTACAGTTCACTGCTACTGAGATCTAGAACTACAACATCAACTACAACAACAACTACAACATCAACTACAGTTCACTACTACTGAGATCTAGAACTACAACATCAACTACAACAACAACTACAACATCAACTACAACACCAACTACAACATCAACTACAGTTCACTACTACTGAGATCTAGAACTACAACATCAACTACAACAACAACTACAACATCAACTACAGTTCACTACTACTGAGATCTAGAACTACAACATCAACTACAACACCAACTACAACATCAACTACAGTTCACTACTACTGAGATCTAGAACTACAACATCAACTACAACAACAACTACAACATCAACTACAGTTCACTACTACTGAGATCTAGAACTACAACATCATCTACAACATCAATATCTTAATGTGTTGTAGTACTCAGTATTAGTTTGTTGTAGTACTCAGTGTTAGTGTGTTGTAGTTCTTAATGTGTTGTAGTACTATGT
>NC_092159.1:64913068-65145568 GCF_045791955.1 Oncorhynchus clarkii lewisi | reverse complement strand
AGATCTCCAGGAAGAGGGTTGGACTGCCTTGGTCTTTGGCATTAGATGTTATTTTTTTAAATGCCTGAAAAATATAGATTGGTAAAGAGATCCAATCAACTATGGCTCTATATAATAGTGAAGGCGTAGACTCAGGTTTTCTGGGTCTCTATGTTTTTGGGTTGGACAGGTTTCTCAATTTCTTACTTAGATTTTTTGCGTTCTTCATCAAACCATTTGTCATTGTTGTTTATTTTCTTCGGTTTTCTATTTGAGATTTTTAGATTTGAAAGGGGAGCTGAGAGGTCAAATATACTGTTTAGGCTTTCTACTGCCAAGTTTACACCTTCACTATTACAGTGGAACGTTTTACCCAGGAAATTGTCTAGAAGGGATTGAATTTGTTGTTGCCTAATTGTTTTTTGGTTGGTTTCCACACTACATTCCTTCCATCTATAGCATTTCTTAATGTTACTCAGATCCTTTGGCTTTGATGCCTCATGATTGAGTGTTGCTCTGTTTAAGTAGACTGTGATTTTGCTGTGGTCTGATTGGGGGTGTCAGTGGGCTGACTGTGAACGCTCTGAGAGACTCTGGGTTGAGGTCAGTGATAAAGTAGTCTACAGTACTACTGCCAAGAGATGAGCTATAGGTGCACCTACCGTAGGAGTCCCCTCGAAGCCTACCATTGACTATGTACATACCCAGCGTGCGACAGAGCTGCAGGAGTTGTGACCCGTTTTTGTTGGTTATGTTGTCATAGTTGTGCCTAGGGGGGCATATGTGGGAGGGAATGCTGTCACCTCCAGGCAGGTGTTTGTCCCCCTGTGTGCTGAAGGTGTCAGGTTCTTGTCCGGTTCTGGCATTTAGGTCGCCACAGACTAGTACATGTCCCTGGGCCTGGAAATGATTGATTTCCCCCTCCAGGATGGAGAAGCTGTCTTCATTAAAGAATGGGGATTCTAGTGGGGGGATATAGGTAGCACATAGCAGGACATTTTTCTCTGTTAGGATAATTTCCTTTTGAATTTCTAGCCAAATGTAGAATGTTCCTGTTTTGATTAATTTAATGGAGTGAGTTAGGTCTGCTCTATACCAAATTAGCATACCCCCCTCTCTCTCTCTCTCTCTCTCTCTGTCTCTGTCTCTCTCTCTCTCTCTCTCTCTCTCTCTCTCTCTCTCTCTCTCTCTCTCTCTCTCTCTGTCTCTCTGTCTGTCTCTCTCTCTCTCTCTCTCTCTGTCTCTCTGTCTGTCTCTCTCTCCTTCTTTAAACTATTCTATTGTTTTAAACCTGTTAGTGAAAGAGGAAGGTGGTGAAAAGGATCATTGACTATGACGGAATGCGGTTCTCCAGCCCAGAGCTGGGCCTGACACACACACACACACACACACACACACACACACACACACACACACACACACACACACACACACACACACACACACACACACACACACACACACACACACACACACACACACACACACACACACCTGGAATTATTTTTGGATCAACGTGTGCGAAAGTAACCTACTTTTTTGACGTGATTTGTTTGACAATCAGATGAAAACATCTGGTTGTGTTCATGGCACATTAAAAGGGAATTACAGTTAAATTACGTATTTACCGTAAAACCCATAGAATCACTCCAGAACAAAACATTAATTAAAGTAAAACCCATAGAATCACTCCAGAACAAAACATGAATTACAGTAAAACCCATAGAATCACTCCAGAACAACACATGAATTACAGTAAAACCCATAGAATCACTCCAGAACAACACATGAATTACAGTAAAACCCATAGAATCACTCCAGAACAACACATGAATTACCGTAAAACCCGTAGAATCACTCCAGAACAAAACATGAATTACAGTAAAATCCATAGAATCACTCCAGAACAAAACATTAATTACAGTAAAATCCATAGAATCACTCCAGAACAAAACATTAATTACCGTAAAACCCAGAGAATCACTCCAGAACAAAACATGAATTACAGTAAAATCCATAGAATCACTCCAGAACAAAACATTAATTACCGTAAAACCCAGAGAATCACTCCAGAACAAAACATGAATTACAGTAAAATCCATAGAATCACTCCAGAACAAAACATTAATTACCGTAAAACCCAGAGAATCACTCCAGAACAAAACATGAATTACAGTAAAACCCATAGAATCACTCCAGAACCAGTGGGCTCCGTACCGTACCTATCAGACTGACTCAGTATCTGTCTATTAACAGCAGGTAATGGTCTCATCCCAGTGGTCTCCGTACCTATCAGACTGACTCGGTATCTGTCTATTAACAGCAGGTAATGGTCTCATCCCAGTGGTCTCCGTACCTATCAGACTGACTCGGTATCTGTCTATTAACAGCAGGTAATGGTCTCATCCCAGTGGTCTCCGTACCTATCAGACTGACTCGGTATCTGTCTATTAACAGCCTCTATACGACCAATGGGAGATAATAACAGCTACTACTGTTGTTGTCTCTGAGTTCACAGGATGAGGTGAAGATTCCTGATGCTTTTCTCTGAAGAACCTGCTTTTCCTGTCAGCTGCTTTGGAGAGGAGAGACAGAAAGCAAAACATGACAGACGATAGAAAAGACAGACAGACAGACAGACAGACAGACAGACAGACAAACGGACAGACATCCACATTTTCGGTGCCCCGGGGAACAGTTTGTTAACTGCCGAATTGCACCTGTCACATCACACCTGGTGTCTGACCTGTCACATCACACCTGGTCACATCACACCTGGTGTCTGACCTGTCACATCACACCTGGTGTCTGACCTGTCACATCACACCTGGTCACATCACACCTGGTGTCTGACCTGTCACATCACACCTGGTGTCTGACCTGTCACATCACACCTAGTGTCTGACCTGTCACATCACACCTGGTCACATCACACCTGGTCACATCACACCTGGTGTCTGACCTGTCACATCACACCTGGTGTCTGACCTGTCACATCACACCTGGTGTCTGACCTGTCACATCACACCTGGTGACTGACCTGTCACATCACACCTGGTGTCTGACCTGTCACATCACACCTTGTGTCTGACCTGTCACATCACACCTGGTGTCTGACACACCTGGTGTCTGACCTGTCACATCACACCTGGTGTCTGATCTGTCACATCACACCTGGTGTCTGACCTGTCACATCACACCTGGTGTCTGACCTGTCACATCACACCTGGTGTCTGACACACCTGGTGTCTGACCTGTCACATCACACCTGGTGTCTGACCTGTCACATCACACCTGGTGTCTGACCTGTCACATCACACCTGGTGTCCGACCTGTCACATCACACCTGGTGTCTGACCTGTCACATCACACCTGGTGTCTGACCTGTCACATCACACCTGGTGTCTGACCTGTCACATCACACCTGGTGTCTGACCTGCCACATCACACCTGGTGTCTGACACACCTGGTGTCTGACCTGCCACATCTCACCTGGTCACTGACCTGTCACATCACACCTGGTCACATCACACCTGGTGTCTGACCTGTCACATCACACCTGGTGTCTGACCTGCCACATCACTCCTGAGGTCTGACACACCTGGTGTCTGACCTGCCACATCACTCCTGGTGTCTGACACACCTGGTGTCTGACCTGTCACATCACACCTGGTGACTGACCTGTCACATCACACCTGGTCACATCACACCTGGTGTCTGACCTGTCACATCACACCTGGTGTCTGACCTGTCACATCACACCTGGTTGACCTGTCACATCACACCTGGTGTCTTACCTGCCACATCACACCTGGTGTCTGACCTGTCACATCACACCTGGTCACATCACACCTGGTCACATCACACCTGGTGTCCGACCTGTCACATCACACCTGGTGTCTGACCTCCTGAATTGCACCTGTCACATCACACCTGGTGTCCGACCTGTCACATCACACCTGGTGTCTGATCTGTCACATCACACCTGGTGTCTGACCTGTCACATCACACCTGGTGACTGACTTGTCACATCACACCTGGTGTCTGACCTGTCACATCACACCTGGTGTCTGACCTGTCACATCACACCTGGTGTCCGACCTGTCACATCACACCTGGTGTCTGACCTGTCACATCACACCTGGTGTCTGACCTGTCACATCACACCTGGTGTCTGACCTGCCACATCACACCTGGTGTCTGACACACCTGGTGTCTGACCTGTCACATCACACCTGGTGACTGACCTGTCACATCACACCTAGTCACATCACACCTGGTGTCTGACCTGTCACATCACACCTGGTGTCTGACCTGCCACATCACACCTGGTGTCTGACACACCTGGTGTCTGACCTGTCACATCACACCTGGTGACTGACCTGTCACATCACACCTGGTCACATCACACCTGGTGTCTGACCTGTCACATCACACCTGGTGTCTGACCTGTCACATCACACCTGGTGTTTGACCTGTCACATCACACCTGGTGTCTGACCTGCCACATCACACCTGGTGTCTGACCTGTCACATCACACCTGGTCACATCACACCTGGTCACATCACACCTGGTGTCCGACTTGTCACATCACACCTGGTGTCTGACCTCCTGAATTGCACCTGTCACATCACACCTGTTGTCCGACCTGTCACATCACACCTGGTTTCTGACCTGACCTGTCACATCACACCTGGTGTCTGCTTTATTTCATTATTCCTTTAATTTAATTCCTTTAATTGCCTCTATACGTGTGTAGTCCCATCTTGATCGATCTGCGTGGGTCGTATTAGTGTTCCATCTTGATCGATCTGTGTGGGTCGTATTAGTGTTTATTAGGGTCGTATTAGAGTCCCATCTTGATCGATCTGCGTGGGTCGTATTAGTGTCCCATCTTGATCGATCTGCGTGGGTCGTATTAGTGTTCCATCTTGATCGATCTGCGTGGGTCGTATTAGTGTTTATTAGGGTCGTATTAGTGTCCCATCTTGATCGATCTGCGTGGGTCGTATTAGTGTTTATTAGGGTCGTATTAGTGTCCCATCTTGATCGATCTGCGTGGGTCGAATTAGTGTTCCATCTTGATCGATCTGCGTGGGTCGTATTAGAGTCCCATCTTGATCGATCTGCGTGGGTCGAATTAGTGTTCCATCTTGATCGATCTGCGTGGGTCGTATTAGTGTTTATTAGGGTTGTATTAGTGTTCCATCTTGATCGATCTGCGTGGGTCGTATTAGTGTTCCATCTTGATCGATCTGCATGGGTCGTATTAGTGTTTATTAGGGTCGTATTAGTGTTCCATCTTGATCGATCTGCGTGGGTCGTATTAGAGTCCCATCTTGATCGATCTGCGTGGGTCGAATTAGTGTTCCATCTTGATCGATCTGCGTGGGTCGTATTAGTGTTCCATCTTGATCGATCTGCGTGGGTCGTATTAGTGTTTATTAGGGTTGTATTAGTGTTCCATCTTGATCGATCTGCGTGGGTCCTATTAGTGTTTATTAGGGTCGTATTAGTGTTCCATCTTGATCGATCTGCGTGGGTCGTATTAGTGTTCCATCTTGATCGATCTGCGTGGGTCGTATTTGTACTGTTTAACCACACCATTGTCCCCTGTCATCTTGCAGTGTTCACAAGCAGCATCTCTCTCCTTCAGTTTCCTGAGAAGGCTGACTCCACGTTTTTTATTTTTATAAATCGGGTATGTTTTGAAAGACACCAACGGTATCACATCATCTTTATTGTTGTTGATAAATCCGGCGACTGAGTCGGAGTATTTACTGATGTTATCCCTAGAGGCCACCTGGAACATCCAGTCCACGTGATTGTTGTTGATAAATCCGGCGACTGAGTCGGAGTAATTACTGATGTTATCCCTAGAGGCCACCTGGACATCCAGTCCACGTGATTGTTGTTGATGAATCCGGGCGACTGAGTCGGAGTATTTACTGATGTTATCCCTAGAGGCCACCTGGAACATCCAGTCCTCGTGATTGTTGTTGATGAATCCGGCGACTGAGTCAGAGTAATTACTGATGTTATCCCTAGAGGCCACCTGGAACATCCAGTCCAGGTGATTGTTGTTGATAAATCCGGCGACTGAGTCGGAGTAATTACTGATGTTATCCCTAGAGGCCACCTGGACATCCAGTCCACGTGATTGTTGTTGATGAATCCGGTGACTGAGTCGGAGTAATTACTGATGTTATCCCTAGAGGCCACCTGGAACATCCAGTCCACGTGATTGTTGTTGATAAATCCGGCGACTGAGTCGGAGTAATTACTGATGTTATCCCTAGAGGCCACCTGGACATCCAGTCCACGTGATTGTTGTTGATGAATCCGGTGACTGAGTCGGAGTAATTACTGATGTTATCCCTAGAGGCCACCTGGAACATCCAGTCCACGTGATTGTTGTTGATGAATCCGGTGACTGAGTCGGAGTATTTACTGATGTTATCCCTAGAGGCCACCTGGAACATCCAGTCCACGTTATTGTTGTTGATGAATCCGGGCGACTGAGTCGGAGTATTTACTGATGTTATCCCTAGAGGCCACCTGGAACATCCAGTCCTCGTGATTGTTGTTGATGAATCCGGTGACTGAGTCGGAGTATTTACTGATGTTATCCCTAGAGGCCACCTGGAACATCCAGTCCACGTGATTGTTGTTGATGAATCCGGCGACTGAGTCGGAGTAATTACTGATGTTATCCCTAGAGGCCACCTGGAACATCCAGTCCTCGTGATTGTTGTTGATGAATCCGGGCGACTGAGTCGGAGTAATTACTGATGTTATCCCTAGAGGCCACCTGGAACATCCAGTCCACGTGATTGTTGTTGATGAATCCGGGCGACTGAGTCGGAGTATTTACTGATGTTATCCCTAGAGGCCACCTGGAACATCCAGTCCACGTGATTGTTGTTGATGAATCCGGGCGACTGAGTCGGAGTAATTACTGATGTTATCCCTAGAGGCCACCTGGACATCCAGTCCACGTGATTGTTGTTGATGAATCCGGGCGACTGAGTCGGAGTATTTACTGATGTTATCCCTAGAGGCCACCTGGAACATCCAGTCCACGTGATTGTTGTTGATGAATCCGGTGACTGAGTCGGAGTATTTACTGATGTTATCCCTAGAGGCCACCTGGAACATCCAGTCCACGTGATTGTTGTTGATGAATCCGGGCGACTGAGTCGGAGTATTTACTGATGTTATCCCTAGAGGCCACCTGGAACATCCAGTCCACGTGATTGTTGTTGATGAATCCGGTGACTGAGTCGGAGTATTTACTGATGTTATCCCTAGAGGCCACCTGGACATCCAGTCCACGTGATTGTTGTTGATGAATCCGGTGACTGAGTCGGAGTATTTACTGATGTTATCCCTAGAGGCCACCTGGACATCCAGTCCACGTGATTGTTGTTGATGAATCCGGTGACTGAGTCGGAGTATTTACTGATGTTATCCCTAGAGGCCACCTGGAACATCCAGTCCACGTGATTGTTGTTGATGAATCCGGTGACTGAGTCGGAGTATTTACTGATGTTATCCCTAGAGGCCACCTGGAACATCCAGTCCACGTGATTGTTGTTGATGAATCCGGGCGACTGAGTCGGAGTATTTACTGATGTTATCCCTAGAGGCCACCTGGAACATCCAGTCCTCGTGATTGTTGTTGATGAATCTGGGCGACTGAGTCGGAGTAATTACTGATGTTATCCCTAGAGGCCACCTGGAACATCCAGTCCACGTGATTGTTGTTGATGAATCCGGGCGACTGAGTCACAGTATTTACTGATGTTATCCCTAGAGGCCACCTGGAACATCCAGTCCTCGTGATTGTTGTTGATGAATCCGGCGACTGAGTCGGAGTAATTACTGATGTTATCCCTAGAGGCCACCTGGAACATCCAGTCCTCGTGATTGTTGTTGATGAATCCGGTGACTGAGTCGGAGTATTTACTGATGTTATCCCTAGAGGCCACCTGGAACATCCAGTCCACGTGATTGTTGTTGATGAATCCGGTGACTGAGTCGGAGTATTTACTGATGTTATCCCTAGAGGCCACCTGGAACATCCAGTCCTCGTGATTGTTGTTGATGAATCCGGTGACTGAGTCGGAGTATTTACTGATGTTATCCCTAGAGGCCACCTGGAACATCCAGTCCTCGTGATTGTTGTTGATGAATCCGGGCGACTGAGTCGGAGTATTTACTGATGTTATCCCTAGAGGCCACCTGGAACATCCAGTCCACGTTATTGTTGTTGATGAATCCGGGCGACTGAGTCGGAGTATTTACTGATGTTATCCCTAGAGGCCACCTGGAACATCCAGTCCTCGTGATTGTTGTTGATGAATCCGGTGACTGAGTCGGAGTATTTACTGATGTTATCCCTAGAGGCCACCTGGAACATCCAGTCCACGTGATTGTTGTTGATGAATCCGGCGACTGAGTCGGAGTAATTACTGATGTTATCCCTAGAGGCCACCTGGAACATCCAGTCCTCGTGATTGTTGTTGATGAATCCGGGCGACTGAGTCGGAGTAATTACTGATGTTATCCCTAGAGGCCACCTGGAACATCCAGTCCACGTGATTGTTGTTGATGAATCCGGGCGACTGAGTCGGAGTATTTACTGATGTTATCCCTAGAGGCCACCTGGAACATCCAGTCCACGTGATTGTTGTTGATGAATCCGGGCGACTGAGTCGGAGTAATTACTGATGTTATCCCTAGAGGCCACCTGGACATCCAGTCCATGTGATTGTTGTTGATGAATCCGGGCGACTGAGTCGGAGTAATTACTGATGTTATCCCTAGAGGCCACCTGGACATCCAGTCCACGTGATTGTTGTTGATGAATCCGGGCGACTGAGTCGGAGTATTTACTGATGTTATCCCTAGAGGCCACCTGGAACATCCAGTCCACGTGATTGTTGTTGATGAATCCGGTGACTGAGTCGGAGTATTTACTGATGTTATCCCTAGAGGCCACCTGGAACATCCAGTCCACGTGATTGTTGTTGATGAATCCGGTGACTGAGTCGGAGTATTTACTGATGTTATCCCTAGAGGCCACCTGGAACATCCAGTCCACGTGATTGTTGTTGATGAATCCGGTGACTGAGTCGGAGTATTTACTGATGTTATCCCTAGAGGCCACCTGGACATCCAGTCCACGTGATTGTTGTTGATGAATCCGGTGACTGAGTCGGAGTATTTACTGATGTTATCCCTAGAGGCCACCTGGACATCCAGTCCACGTGATTGTTGTTGATGAATCCGGGCGACTGAGTCGGAGTATTTACTGATGTTATCCCTAGAGGCCACCTGGAACATCCAGTCCACGTGATTGTTGTTGATGAATCCGGGCGACTGAGTCTGAGTAATTACTGATGTTATCCCTAGAGGCCACCTGGAACATCCAGTCCTCGTGATTGTTGTTGATGAATCCGGCGACTGAGTCGGAGTAATTACTGATGTTATCCCTAGAGGCCACCTGGAACATCCAGTCCTCGTGATTGTTGTTGATGAATCCGGTGACTGAGTCGGAGTATTTACTGATGTTATCCCTAGAGGCCACCTGGAACATCCAGTCCACGTGATTGTTGTTGATGAATCCGGTGACTGAGTCGGAGTATTTACTGATGTTATCCCTAGAGGCCACCTGGAACATCCAGTCCTCGTGATTGTTGTTGATGAATCCGGTGACTGAGTCGGAGTATTTACTGATGTTATCCCTAGAGGCCACCTGGAACATCCAGTCCTCGTGATTGTTGTTGATGAATCCGGGCGACTGAGTCGGAGTATTTACTGATGTTATCCCTAGAGGCCACCTGGAACATCCAGTCCACGTTATTGTTGTTGATGAATCCGGGCGACTGAGTCGGAGTATTTACTGATGTTATCCCTAGAGGCCACCTGGAACATCCAGTCCACGTGATTGTTGTTGATGAATCCGGCGACTGAGTCGGAGTAATTACTGATGTTATCCCTAGAGGCCACCTGGAACATCCAGTCCTCGTGATTGTTGTTGATGAATCCGGGCGACTGAGTCGGAGTAATTACTGATGTTATCCCTAGAGGCCACCTGGAACATCCAGTCCACGTGATTGTTGTTGATGAATCCGGGCGACTGAGTCGGAGTATTTACTGATGTTATCCCTAGAGGCCACCTGGAACATCCAGTCCACGTGATTGTTGTTGATGAATCCGGGCGACTGAGTCGGAGTAATTACTGATGTTATCCCTAGAGGCCACCTGGACATCCAGTCCATGTGATTGTTGTTGATGAATCCGGGCGACTGAGTCGGAGTAATTACTGATGTTATCCCTAGAGGCCACCTGGACATCCAGTCCACGTGATTGTTGTTGATGAATCCGGGCGACTGAGTCGGAGTATTTACTGATGTTATCCCTAGAGGCCACCTGGAACATCCAGTCCACGTGATTGTTGTTGATGAATCCGGTGACTGAGTCGGAGTATTTACTGATGTTATCCCTAGAGGCCACCTGGAACATCCAGTCCACGTGATTGTTGTTGATGAATCCGGTGACTGAGTCGGAGTATTTACTGATGTTATCCCTAGAGGCCACCTGGAACATCCAGTCCACGTGATTGTTGTTGATGAATCCGGTGACTGAGTCGGAGTATTTACTGATGTTATCCCTAGAGGCCACCTGGACATCCAGTCCACGTGATTGTTGTTGATGAATCCGGTGACTGAGTCGGAGTATTTACTGATGTTATCCCTAGAGGCCACCTGGACATCCAGTCCACGTGATTGTTGTTGATGAATCCGGTGACTGAGTCGGAGTATTTACTGATGTTATCCCTAGAGGCCACCTGGAACATCCAGTCCACGTGATTGTTGTTGATGAATCCGGTGACTGAGTCGGAGTATTTACTGATGTTATCCCTAGAGGCCACCTGGAACATCCAGTCCACGTGATTGTTGTTGATGAATCCGGGCGACTGAGTCGGAGTATTTACTGATGTTATCCCTAGAGGCCACCTGGAACATCCAGTCCACGTGATTGTTGTTGATGAATCCGGTGACTGAGTCGGAGTATTTACTGATGTTATCCCTAGAGGCCACCTGGAACATCCAGTCCACGTGATTGTTGTTGATGAATCCGGTGACTGAGTCGGAGTAATTACTGATGTTATCCCTAGAGGCCACCTGGACATCCAGTCCACGTGATTGTTGTTGATGAATCCGGGCGACTGAGTCGGAGTATTTACTGATGTTATCCCTAGAGGCCACCTGGACATCCAGTCCACGTGATTGTTGTTGATGAATCCGGGCGACTGAGTCGGAGTATTTACTGATGTTATCAATAGAGGCCACCTGGAACATCCAGTCCACGTGATTGTTGTTGATGAATCCGGTGACTGAGTCGGAGTAATTACTGATGTTATCCCTAGAGGCCACCTGGACATCCAGTCCACGTGATTGTTGTTGATGAATCCGGGCGACTGAGTCGGAGTATTTACTGATGTTATCCCTAGAGGCCACCTGGAACATCCAGTCCACGTGATTGTTGTTGATGAATCCGGGCGACTGAGTCTGAGTAATTACTGATGTTATCCCTAGAGGCCACCTGGAACATCCAGTCCTCGTGATTGTTGTTGATGAATCCGGCGACTGAGTCGGAGTAATTACTGATGTTATCCCTAGAGGCCACCTGGAACATCCAGTCCTCGTGATTGTTGTTGATGAATCCGGTGACTGAGTCGGAGTATTTACTGATGTTATCCCTAGAGGCCACCTGGAACATCCAGTCCACGTGATTGTTGTTGATGAATCCGGTGACTGAGTCGGAGTATTTACTGATGTTATCCCTAGAGGCCACCTGGAACATCCAGTCCTCGTGATTGTTGTTGATGAATCCGGTGACTGAGTCGGAGTATTTACTGATGTTATCCCTAGAGGCCACCTGGAACATCCAGTCCTCGTGATTGTTGTTGATGAATCCGGGCGACTGAGTCGGAGTATTTACTGATGTTATCCCTAGAGGCCACCTGGAACATCCAGTCCACGTTATTGTTGTTGATGAATCCGGGCGACTGAGTCGGAGTATTTACTGATGTTATCCCTAGAGTACACCTGGAACATCCAGTCCACGTGATTGTTGTTGATGAATCCGGTGACTGAGTCGGAGTATTTACTGATGTTATCCCTAGAGGCCACCTGGAACATCCAGTCCACGTGATTGTTGTTGATGAATCCGGCGACTGAGTCGGAGTAATTACTGATGTTATCCCTGGAGGCCACCTGGAACATCCAGTCCTCGTGATTGTTGTTGATGAATCCGGGCGACTGAGTCGGAGTATTTACTGATGTTATCCCTAGAGGCCACCTGGACATCCAGTCCACGTGATTGTTGTTGATGAATCCGGGCGACTGAGTCGGAGTATTTACTGATGTTATCCCTAGAGGCCACCTGGAACATCCAGTCCACGTGATTGTTGTTGATGAATCCGGTGACTGAGTCGGAGTAATTACTGATGTTATCCCTAGAGGCCACCTGGACATCCAGTCCACGTGATTGTTGTTGATGAATCCGGGCGACTGAGTCGGAGTATTTACTGATGTTATCCCTAGAGGCCACCTGGAACATCCAGTCCACGTGATTGTTGTTGATGAATCCGGGCGACTGAGTCTGAGTAATTACTGATGTTATCCCTAGAGGCCACCTGGAACATCCAGTCCTCGTGATTGTTGTTGATGAATCCGGCGACTGAGTCGGAGTAATTACTGATGTTATCCCTAGAGGCCACCTGGAACATCCAGTCCTCGTGATTGTTGTTGATGAATCCGGTGACTGAGTCGGAGTATTTACTGATGTTATCCCTAGAGGCCACCTGGAACATCCAGTCCACGTGATTGTTGTTGATGAATCCGGTGACTGAGTCGGAGTATTTACTGATGTTATCCCTAGAGGCCACCTGGAACATCCAGTCCTCGTGATTGTTGTTGATGAATCCGGTGACTGAGTCGGAGTATTTACTGATGTTATCCCTAGAGGCCACCTGGAACATCCAGTCCACGTGATTGTTGTTGATGAATCCGGCGACTGAGTCGGAGTAATTACTGATGTTATCCCTGGAGGCCACCTGGAACATCCAGTCCTCGTGATTGTTGTTGATGAATCCGGCGACTGAGTCGGAGTAATTACTGATGTTATCCCTAGAGGCCACCTGGAACATCCAGTCCACGTGATTGTTGTTGATGAATCCGGTGACTGAGTCGGAGTAATTACTGATGTTATCCCTAGAGGCCACCTGGAACATCCAGTCCTCGTGATTGTTGTTGATGAATCCGGTGACTGAGTTGGAGTAATTACTGATGTTATCCCTAGAGGCCACCTGGAACATCCAGTCCTCGTGATTGTTGTTGATGAATCCGGCGACTGAGTCGGAGTAATTACTGATGTTATCCCTAGAGGCCACCTGGAACATCCAGTCCACGTGATTGTTGTTGATGAATCCGGTGACTGAGTCGGAGTATTTACTGATGTTATCCCTAGAGGCCACCTGGAACATCCAGTCCTCGTGATTGTTGTTGATGAATCCGGCGACTGAGTTGGAGTAATTACTGATGTTATCCCTAGAGGCCACCTGGAACATCCAGTCCTCGTGATTGTTGTTGATGAATCCGGCGACTGAGTCAGAGTAATTACTGATGTTATCCCTAGAGGCCACCTGGAACATCCAGTCCTCGTGATTGTTGTTGATGAATCCGGCGACTGAGTCGGAGTAATTACTGATGTTATCCCTAGAGGCCACCTGGAACATCCAGTCCTCGTGATTGTTGTTGATGAATCCGGTGACTGAGTCGGAGTATTTACTGATGTTATCCCTAGAGGCCACCTGGAACATCCAGTCCTCGTGATTGTTGTTGATGAATCCGGCGACTGAGTCTGAGTAATTACTGATGTTATCCCTAGAGGCCACCTGGACATCCAGTCCACGTGATTGTTGTTGATGAATCCGGTGACTGAGTCGGAGTATTTACTGATGTTATCCCTAGAGGCCACCTGGAACATCCAGTTAACGTGATTTAATAAAAAAATATAAAAAAATACGTCATCTGAGCTTTGAGGGATTCTGATTGGTCTGACCAGCGTTGTACAGACCTGACCACCGGAACTGTGACCCTCCGACCGACGACTTCAGTGTGTTTACAAAACAACTGGGAACTTGGGAAACAAAACGAGCGCTCCAGACTGGGGGAAAATAGTTTTGAATGGTCATCTAACTCGGAATTCCAAGTCGGGGAAAAACTGTGGAGCAAAACAAATGTTGGGATAAATTAAGGTAAATTCACTCAGGATCGTTTTAGCATTGAAAATAAATTTCACTGGATATGTCTCCCATTAGACACCAAAGCAGAGTTCTGAGTTATCTTGAACTGGTCACTGTGAGAGTCCTTCCCCTCTGACCTTCTCCTCCAATTCACTCAGGATGTTTTAGCATTGAAAATAAATTCAGTTTTGATCTACTTCACTGGATATGTCTCCCTGCAATGGGTTTTGAGAAGGAGCCGAGGAGAGAGGAAGCGAGGAGATGAGAGTCTCTCCATGTCTGCTAGCTAGCACACTGTTGCTTTTAACCGGCCTCATCATGAACGGATTCCTCGGGAAGGGGGAAGGAGTGATTTCTGTTTCAGTGAGTCAAGCAGCTTTGGTTACACCCTTCCACACCTGTCAGCGCCTAACCCTATCTAGGAGCCGAGAGAGCTCTGCCTGCATAACCCTCTCTAGGAACCGAGAGAGCTCTGTCTGCATAACCCTCTCTAGGAACCGAGAGAGCTCTGCCTATATAACCCTCTCTAAGAACCGAGAGAGCTCTGCCTATATAACCCTCTCTAGGAACCGAGAGAGCTCTGCCTGCATAACCCTCTCTAGAAACCGAGAGAGCTCTGCCTGCATAACCCGCTCTAGGAACCGAGAGAGCCCTGCCTGCATAACCCTCTATCGGAGAGAGCTCTGCCTGCATAACCCTCTCTAGGAGAGAGCTCTGCCTGCATAACCCTCTCTAGGAACCGAGAGAGCTCTGCCTGCATAACCCTCTCTAGGAGCCGAGAGAGCTCTGTCTGCATAACCCTCTCTAGGAACCGAGAGAGCTCTGCCTGCATAACCCTCTCTAGGAACCGAGAGAGCTCTGCCTGCATAACCCTCTCTAGGAGAGAGCTCTGCCTGCATAACTCTCTAGGAACCGAGAGAGCTCTGCCGTCCGCCATGTTAGAGCAGGTGTCTCTGATCTCTCTCCCCCCTCACCTTTCTCTCTCTCTCTCTCGGTCTCTCTCTCTCTCTCTCTCTCTCTCTCTCTCTCTCCCTCCTCACCTCTCTCTCTCTCTGTCTCTCTCTCTCGCTCTCTCTCTGTCTCTCTCTCCCTCCTCACCTCTCTCTCTCTCTGTCTCTCTCTCTCTCTCCCTCCTCACCTCTCTCTCCTCTCTCTCTCTCTCTCTCTCTCTCTCTCCTCACCTCTCTCTCTCCATCTTTCTCTCTCTTCTCTCTCCCTCCTCACCTCTCTCTCTATCTTTCTCTCTCTCTCTCTCTCGCTCTCTCTCCCTCCTCACCTCTCTCTCTCTCTGTCTCTCTCTCTGTCTCTCTCTCTGTCTCTCTCTCCCTCCTCACCTCTCTCTCTCTCTGTCTCTCTCTCTCTCTCCCTCCTCACCTCTCTCTCTCCTCTCTCTCTCTCTCTCTCTCTCTCTCTCTCTCTCCTCACCTCTCTCTCTCTCCATCTTTCTCTCTCTTCTCTCTCCCTCCTCACCTCTCTCTCTATCTTTCTCTCTCTCTCTCTCTCTCTCTCTTTCTCTGTCTCTGTCTCTCTCTCTCTGTCTCTGTCTCTCTCTCTCTCTCTCTCTCTCTCTCTCTCTCTGTCTCTGTCTCTCTCTCTCTGTCTCTGTCTCTCTCTCCCTCCTCACCTCTCTCTCTCCTCTCTCTCTCTCTCTCTCTCTCTCTCTCTCTCCTCACCTCTCTCTCTCTCCATCTTTCTCTCTCTTCTCTCTCCCTCCTCACCTCTCTCTCTATCTTTCTCTCTCTCTCTCTCTCTCTCTCTCTCTCTCTCTCTCTCTCTCTCTCTCTCTCTCTCTCTCTCTCTCTCTCTCTCTCTCTCTCTCTGTACATTGTAACTTTTTTTTCTTTATTTTACTTTTCTCTGCTTAGAAGTGTTATGAAGCTTTAGCCCAGATAGGTTCCCCGTCTCCCATCCTCAATCAAGATAGAGTAGCTAGCTTGTCTAACTATCTTAGCTGGCATGTCTGCTGGCAAGGTTGTTCACATTTAGAAAAAAGCAAGTAATAACTAAATGTACTGAATAAGATAGTTGTAAAGAGGGCACGACAAAACCTAATCCCCCTCAGGAGACTGAAAAGATTTGGCATTGGTCCTCAGATCCTCAAAACATAACAAACACATAGAATGCCCACCCCAACTCACGCCCTGACCAAACTAAAATAGAGACATAAAAAAGGAACTAAGGTCGGGACGTGACAGAGATGGGGGCAAAAGGAAGTGGCTAATCAGTCTGGCTGCTGATTGGCTGACTGACTGTTAGAACCTGTATCATGAAGCCAAGATCAATGATATAAAGAACGGCACGTTGTGTGAGCTAATCCAAGTTTATCATTTTTAAAAGGCTAATTGATCATTAGAAAACCCTTTTTAAATTATGTTAGCACAGCTGAAAACTGTTCTGATTAAAGAAGCAATAAAAAATTGCCAGGAAACTGAAGATCTCGTACAACGCTGTGTACTACTCTCTTCACAGAACAGATCAAACTGGCCCTAACCAGAATAGAAAGAGGAGTGGGAGGCCCCGGTGCACAACTGAGCAAGAGGACAAGTACATTAGAGTGTCTAGTTTGAGAAACAGACGCCTCACAAGTCCTCAACTGGCAGCTTATTAAATAGTACCCGCAAAACTCCAGTCTCAACGTCAACAGTGAAGAGGCGACTCTGGGATGCTGGCCTTCTAGACAGAGAGACTCCAATGCTGTTTCAGGTCTGAATCTCTGCTGTGGGCCTTCTAGACAGAGAGACTCCAATGCTGTTTCAGGTCTGAATCTCTGCCTTCTAGACAGAGAGACTCCAATGCTGTTTCAGGTCTGAATCTCTGCTGTGGGCCTTCTAGACAGAGAGACTCCAATGCTGTTTCAGGTCTGAATCTCTGCTGTGGGCCTTCTAGACAGAGAGACTCCAATGCTGTTTCAGGTCTGAATCTCTGCTGTGGGCCTTCTAGACAGAGAGACTCCAATGCTGTTTCAGGTCTGAATCTCTGCTGTGGGCCTTCTAGACAGAGAGACTCCAATGCTGTTTCAGGTCTGAATCTCTGCTGTGTGCCTTCTAGACAGAGAGACTCCAATGCTGTTTCAGGTCTGAATCTCTGCTGTGGGCCTTCTAGACAGAGAGACTCCAATGCTGTTTCAGGTCTGAATCTCTGCTGTGGGCCTTCTAGACAGAGAGACTCCAATGCTGTTTCAGGTCTGAATCTCTGCTGTGTGCCTTCTAGACAGAGAGACTCCAATGCTGTTTCAGGTCTGAATCTCTGCTGTGGGCCTTCTAGACAGAGTTGCAAAGAAAAGGGCGTATCTCAGACTGGCCAATAGAAAAGGGCATATCTCAGACTGGCCAATAGAAAAGGGCGTATCTCAGACTGGCCAATAGAAAAGGGCATATCTCAGACTGGCCAATAGAAAAGGGCGTATCTCAGACTGGCCAATAGAAAAGGGCGTATCTCAGACTGGCCAATAGAAAAGGGCGTATCTCAGACTGGCCAATAGAAAAGGGCGTATCTCAGACTGGCCAATAGAAAAGGGCGCATCTCAGACTGGCCAATAGAAAAGGGCGTATCTCAGACTGGCCAATAGAAAAGGGCGTATCTCAGACTGGCCAATAGAAAAGGGCGTATCTCAGACTGGCCAATAGAAAAGGGCGTATCTCAGACTGGCCAACAGAAAAGGGCGTATCTCAGACTGGCCAATAGAAAAGGGCGTATCTCAGACTGGCCAATAGAAAAAGGGCGTATCTCAGACTGGCCAATAGAAAAGGGCGTATCTCAGACTGGCCAATAGAAAAGGGCGTATCTCAGACTGGCCAATAGAAAAGGGCGTATCTCAGACTGGCCAATAGAAAAAGGGCGTATCTCAGACTGGCCAATAGAAAAGGGCGTATCTCAGACTGGCCAATAGAAAAGGGCGTATCTCAGACTGGCCAATAGAAAAAGGGCGTATCTCAGACTGGCCAATAGAAAAGGGCGTATCTCAGACTGGCCAATAGAAAAGGGCGTATCTCAGACTGGCCAATAGAAAAAGGGCGTATCTCAAACTGGCCAATAGAAAAAGGGCGTATCTCAAACTGGCCAATAGAAAAGGGCGTATCTCAGACTGGCCAATAGAAAAAGGGCGTATCTCAAACTGGCCAATAGAAAAAGGGCGTATCTCAAACTGGCCAATAGAAAAAGGGCGTATCTCAAACTGGCCAATAGAAAAGGGCGTATCTCAGACTGACTGCATCACTTCTTCTTTTTATAAGAAACATTCAAGTGTTGAAAAATCCCAAATTGTTTTGCCAACAGCCAATAGTCAACTTCCACACAGCTCTGACACCAACACACTCACCCCACCAGACACGCCCCTCAGGGGTCTTTTCACCGTCCCCAAATCCAGAACATATTCAAGATAAACGTACAGTATTACATAGAGCCCTTATTGCATGGAACTTCCTTCCATCTCATATTGCTCAAATAAACAGTAAACCTGGTTTCAGAAAAGAGATAAAGCAACACCTTCACGGCACAGCGCCTCTCCCCTGTTGGACCTAGATAGTTAGTGATGTAGTTCTTGTCCTCGAGCTGTTCTTGTCTACTAATGTTCTGTATTATGTTTCATGTTTTGCCAGGAAGAGAAGTTGCTGCTTTCGCAACAGCTAATGGGGATCCTAATGACATACTAAATACCCCCCCGGCTTAGAATGTCAAGGCTTTTAACTTGTCATAACTAGTGTTACATACACAATACCAGTCAAACGTTGCGACACACCTAATCATTCAAGGGTTATTATTTATTCGTTTGATTTATTTTAAAGACATAAAATCTATGAAATTAACACATATGGAAGTCACGCCCTGACCTTAGAGAGACGTTTTATTTCTCTATTTAGTTAGGTCAGGGTGTGGTGTGGGTGGGTGGGTATGCTTGTTTTGGCTTGTCTAGGGTTTTGTATATCTAGGTTTATTTGTCTAGGTAAATGTAGGTCTATGGTGGCCTGAATTGGTTAGGTCAGGGTGTGTTGTGGTGTGGGTATGCTTGTGTTGGCTTGTCTAGGGTTTTGTATATCTAGGTTTTTAATTTGTCTAGGTAAATGTAGGTCTATGGTGGCCTGAATTGGTTAGGTCAGGGTGTGTTGTGGTGTGGGTATGCTTGTGTTGGCTTGTCTAGGGTTTTGTATATCTAGGTTTATTTGTCTAGGTAAATGTAGGTCTATGGTGGCCTGAATTGGTTCCCAATCAGAGGCCGCTGTTTATCGTTGTCTCTGATTGGGGAATCCTATTTAGGTTGCTATTTTCTCCCTTTTGGTTTTGTGGGTTCTTGTCTATGTGTAGTTGCCTGTCAGCACTCGTTTATATAGCGTCACGGTTAGTTTTTGTTAGTTTGTTCAGTGTTCATTCGTCTAATAAAAGAGATTGTACGCATGCCACACTGTGCCTTGGTCTCCTCCATACAACGACCGTGACAATGGAATCATGTAGTAACCAAAAAAAGTGTTAAACAAATCTAAATATATTTTATATTTGAGATTCTTCAATTACCACCCTTTTCACAGATAAACATATTTGCACACTCTTAGCATTCTCTCAACCAGCTTCATGAGGTAGTCACCTGGAATGCATTTCAATTAACAGGTGTGCCTTTTTAAAAGTTAATTTGTGGAATTTCTTTCCTCCTTAATGCATTTTTGAGCCAATCAGTTGTGTTGTGACATGGTAGGTGTGGTATACAGAAGATATCCCTATTTGGTAAAAGACCAAGTCCATATTATGGCAAGAACAGCTCAAATAAGCAATGAGAAATGACAGTCCATCATTACTTTAAGACATGAAGGTCAGTTAATTCGTAAAATTTCAAGAACTTTTAATGTTTCTTCAGGTGCAGAGAATAAATTAAAATAAATTAATTAGAGTTACATTTTGATTGAATAATTATTATTAGTTTACCTTTTGCAGCCCAAATAAATGCTTCACAGAGTTCAAGTAACAGACACATCTCAACATCAGCTGAGACATTCACGACTGCGTGAATCAGGCCTTCATGGTCAAATTGCTGCATGTAAACCACTACTAAAGGACACCAATAAGAAGAAGAGACTTGCTTGGGCCAAGAAACACGAGAGATGGACATTAGACTGGTGGAAATCTGTCCTTTGGTCTGATGAGTCCCAATTTGAGATTTTTTGGTTCCAAGTGCCATGTCTTTGTGAGACGTAGAGTAGGTGAACGGATGATGTGTATTGCGTGTATTGCATGTGTATTTCCCACCGTGAAGCATGGAGGAGGAGGTGTGATGGTGCTTTGCTGGAGACACTGTCTGTGATTTATTTAGGATTCAAGTCAAGGCACACTTAACCAGCATAGCTACCACAGCATTCTGCAGCAATACGCCATCCCATCTGGTTTACACTTAGTGGGACAATCATTTGTTTTTTAACAGGACAATGACCCAGAACACACCTCCAGGCTGTGTAAGGGCTATTTGACTAAGAAGGAGAGTGATGGAGTGCTGCATCAGATGACCTGGCCTCCAAAATCACCCGACCTCAACCCAGTTGAGATGGTTTGGGATGAGTTGGACCCCAGAATGAAGGAAAGGCAGCCAACAAGTGCTCACCTTATTTGGGACCTTCTTCAAGACTGTTGGAAAAGAATTCCAGGTGAAGCTGGTTGAGAGAATGCCAAGAGTCTGCAAAGCTGTCATCAAGGCAAAGAGTGGCTTTGAGCGCAGAGTCAAGGAAAAGCAGCCAACAGAAAATATATTTTGATTTTGTTTAAAAAAAACATTGGTTACTACATGATTCCATATGTGTTATTTCATAGTTTTGATGTCTTCACTAGTATTCTACAATGTAGAAAATAGTAAAAATAAAGAAAAACCTTTGAATGAGTGTGTCCAAACTTTTGACTGGTACTGTATAGTATTGTATGTATGTATGTATGTATGTATGTATGTATGTATGTATGTATGTATAAAACTAAAAAATCCAAGCCGTGAGGTCGAAGGAATTGTCCGTAGAGCTCAGAGACGGGATTGTGTCAATGCACAGATCTGGGGAAGGGGTACCAAAACATTTCTGCAGCATTGAAGGTCCCCAGAAACACAGTGGCCTCCTCCTTCTTAAATGGAAGAAGTTTGGAACAACCAAGACTCCTCCTAGTGCTGACCGCCCGGCCAAACTGAGCGATCGGGGGAGAAGGGCCTTGGTCAGGGAGGTGACCTAGAACCCGACGGTCACTCGGACAGAGCTCCATTGTTCTTCTGTGGAGATGGGCACCTTCCAGAAGGACAAGCATCACTACAGCACTCCACCAATCAGACCTTTATGGTAGAAGGAAGTCACTCCTCACTGAATGGCACATGACAGCCCACTTGGAGTTTGCAAAAAGGCACCTAAAGGACTCTCACATGACAAACAAGATTTTCTGGTCTGATGAAACCAAGATTGAACTCTTTGGCCTGAATGCCAAGCATCACATCTGAAGGAAATCTGCCACCATCCCTACGGTGAAGCATGGTGGTGGCAGCATCATGCTGTGGGGATGTTTTTCAGCAGCAGGGACTGGGAGACTAGTCAGGATCGAGGGAACGATATTCAGAGCAAAGTACAGAGAGATCCTTGATGAAAACTTACTCCAGAGCGCTCAAGACCTCAGACTGGGTGAAGGTTCACCTTCTAACAGGACAATGACCCTAAGCACACAGCCAATACAATGCAGGAGTGGCTTAGGGACAAGTCTCAGAATGTCATTGAGTGGCCCAGCCAGAACATCTCTGGAGAGACTTGAAAATAGCTGTGCAGTGACTCTTCCCATCCAACCTGACAGAGCATTGGAGAATCTGCAGAGAGGAATGTGAGAAACTCCCCAAATACAGGTGTGCCAAGCTTGTAGCGTCATACCGAAGAAGACTAGAGGCTGTAATCGCTGCCATTTACTTACGTGATGTGATATTTCTGTTTTTTATTTTTAAAAGTTAGCAAACATTTCCAGAAACCTGTTTTTCCTTTGTCGTTAAGGGTTATGGGGTATTGTGATGTCATTGTGGGGTATTGTGATGTCATTATGGGGTATTGTGATGTCATTATGGGGTATTGTGATGTCATTATGGGGTATTGGGATGTCATTATGGGGTATTGTGATGTCATTATGGGGTATTGTGATGTCATTATGGGGTATTGGGATGTCATTATGGGGTATTGTGATGTCATTATGGGGTATTGGGATGTCATTATGGGGTATTGGGATGTCATTATGGGTTATTGGGATGTCATTATGGGGTATTGTGATGTCATTATGGGGTATTGTGATGTCATTATGGGGTATTGGGATGTCATTATGGGTTATTGTGTGTAGATTGATGAGGGGGGGAAAAAAAGATTTCATCCATTTTTCAATAAGGCTGTAACGTAACTGAAATGTGTAAAAAAAGGTCAAGGGAGTCAGAATACTTTCCGAATGCGCTGTATATTTGTATACAGGAGAATGGAGATCATGTTTCGAGATTGTGAGATTTCTAGCTGACGATAAATGAAGGCACCAGAGTTATAGCCTTCTCACTTTGCCAGAAATTCAAACATAAACACACAGTCTAATTTTATCTTAGTTTTTGTCAGCTTTAAACTGTTACGTTTTCAACTTTGAACTTTGGTCGTTAAAAAAAAAAAAAAACGGTATTACTGTTAACTCTGTAATTAACTTTTTTTTTTACAGTCTAATATAGTTTGTTTTGTTGTAGTCTATATGCAGTACTATTTTTAGGTGTTGGTCATTAGTTTACTAGGACTGTTTCATTGCGGTACATAACGATACATCCTCATTCTGATAAATAGTTTTGCATCATGCTCCATCCACCGAGTCATGCAAAGAAAAATAAAAAGTGCAATTCGCGTCATATGTAAAAGCATTGATTTAAAACTAGTGCTTTTTCAACATAGGCAATCCAAAAAGCGTGGGACAGTGCAGGAACAATGACAGCCACCAATGCGCTTTTCGTGTCATCTAAAGGGCGTTCCTGATTACACGGAACGCCCATATTATGAGACACCCCGAATTGCGGTAATGCAATTACACCATATTGAGTTGTCTTGAAACCAACATGTGAAATCTCAAATTTAAAACCCATCTCGTTTTTTGTCTCCATCTCCAAATCTATTGGATGAGAAAACCAGAGGTCTCGTCCCTTCTAACCTTCTTCTCCAATGGGCTTTGAGAAGGAGACGAGGAGCTAGGATTTTAATATTTTATATTCTTCCCCATGTCCTCTAGCCTTGCACACTGTTGCTCTAAACGGTCTCGTTATGAATGGATTTCCTCAGAAGGGAGGAGGAGGAGGAGGAGGTGGTGGGGGGAAGGAAAGGATGTATTTCTGCATCAGCGAGTCAAGCAGCTTTGGTCACACCCTTCCCCCGCCTACATGTCCCCCCTCCCGGGACGAGAGAGGAGCTTTACCGCCCGCCATGTTGATAGAGCAGGAGTCAGAGACGTGTAAAAGCCTGCTTAGCGAACTAAACTACACATTACGGGAAGGGTTAGAAAGAACATTTATCCAACAACCACAACAAATAAGTCAACTTTCCTGGTATTTTTTGTCTTGGATGGTGACTTCTTTGATCGTATGGGTTGTAAAATTCCTGGATATTCATTTACTCTGTAGAATAACTCGGAAAAAAGGAAATGGTAAGTTATTCATTGTTTTTTTTTTGCTTTCCAGGTTGTTTCAAATCTCCTTGGGATGCTTTTGGGTGAATGTCTCCACCTAGCACTTAAACCTAGCTAGCTAACGTTAGCAAGTTAGTTAGCCAGTTAGTTAGCTAACAAGGGTTAGCCTGTTAGTTAGCTAACAAGGGTTAGCCAGTTAGTTAGCTAACAAGGGTTAGCCAGTTAGTTAGCTAACAAGGGTTAGCCAGTTAGTTAGCTAACAAGGGTGAGCCAGTTAGTTAGCTAACAAGGGTTAGCCAGTTAGTTAGCTAACAAGGGTTAGCCAGTTAGTTAGTTAACAAGGGTTAGCCAGTTAGTTAGCTAACAAGGGTTAGCCAGTTAGTTAGCTAACAAGGGTTAGCCAGTTAGTTAGCTAACAAGGGTTAGCCAGTTAGTTAGCTAACAAGGGTTAGCCAGTTAGTTAGCTAACAAGGGTTAGCCAGTTAGTTAGCTAACAAGGGTTAGCCAGTTAGTTAGCCAGTTAGTTAGCTAACAAGAGTTAGCCAGTTAGCTAACAAGAGTTAGCCAGTGAGTTAGCCAGTGAGTTAGCCAGTGAGTTAGCCAGTGAGTTAGCCAACAAGAGTTAGCCAGTTTGTTAGCCAGTTAGTTACCTAACAAGGTTTAGCCAGTTTGTTAGCCAGTTAGTTAGCTAACAAGGTTTAGCCAGTTTGTTAGCCAGTTAGTTAGCTAACAAGGTTTAGCCAGTTTGTTAGCCAGTTAGTTACCTAACAAGGTTTAGCCAGTTTGTTAGCCAGTTAGTTACCTAACAAGGTTTAGCCAGTTTGTTAGCCAGTTAGTTACCTAACAAGGTTTAGCCAGTTTGTTAGCCAGTTAGTTACCTAACAAGGTTTAGCCAGTTTGTTAGCCAGTTAGTTACCTAACAAGGTTTAGCCAGTTAGTTAGCCAGTGAGTTAGCTAACACGGGTTAGCCAGTGAGTTAGCTAACACGGTTTAGCCAGTGAGTTAGCTAACAAGGTTTAGCATTTGCTATCTTTTTTTAGTATCGTTGTAGCTAAGCTAACAGTATCAAGAAGGTGTTGTAGTTAGCTAGTGGCATAGCTACTGTGTTGGAGTGACTCCCTAATTATAAACCCAGATAAAATGCAACAATTTAAATCCTAAAACATGTTCAAACAACAAAGTTGTTGGAACTTTATTTTTATTTTTTTTTACTGTAAACTGAAGGAGTATGGAGTAGAGGAGAGGGGTGGTTGGAGTAGAGTAGAGGGGTGGTTGGAGTAGAGAAGAGGGGTGGTTGGAGTAGAGAAGAGGGGTGGTTGGAGTAGAGGAGAGGGGTGGTTGGAGTAGAGGAGAGGGGTGGTTGGAGTAGAGGAGAGGGGTGGTTGGAGTAGAGGAGAGGGGTGGTTGGAGTAGAGGAGAGGGGTGGTTGGAGTAGAGGAGAGGGGTGGTTGGAGTAGAGGAGAGGGGTGGTTGGAGTAGAGGAGAGGGGTGGTTGGAGTAGAGGAGAGGGGTGGTTGGAGTAGAGGAGAGGGGTGGTTGGAGTAGAGGAGAGGGGTGGTTGGAGTCGAGGAGAGGGGTGGTTGGAGTAGAGGAGAGGGGTGGTTGGAGTAGAGGAGAGGGGTGGTTGGAGTAGAGGAGAGGGGTGGTTGGAGTAGAGGAGAGGGGTGGTTGGAGTAGAGGAGAGGGGTGGTTGGAGTAGAGAAGAGGGGTGGTTGGAGTAGAGGAGAGGGGTGGTTGGAGTAGAGGAGAGGGGTGGTTGGAGTAGAGAAGAGGGGTGGTTGGAGTAGAGTAGAGGGGTGGTTGGAGTAGAGAAGAGGGGTGGTTGGAGTAGAGAAGAGGGGTGGTTGGAGTAGAGTAGAGGGGTGGTTGGAGTAGAGAAGAGGGGTGGTTGGAGTAGAGTAGAGGGGTGGTTGGAGTAGAGGGGTGGTTGGAGTAGAGGAGTGGTTGGAGTAGAGGGGTGGTTGGAGTAGAGGGGTGGTTGGAGTAGAGGAGAGGGGTGGTTGGAGTAGAGGGGTGGTTGGAGTAGAGGAGAGGGGTGGTTGGAGTAGAGGGGTGGTTGGAGTAGAGGAGAGGGGTGGTTGGAGTAGAGGAGAGGGGTGGTTGGAGTAGAGGAGAGGGGTGGTTGGAGTAGAGGAGAGGGGTGGTTGGAGTAGAGGAGAGGGGTGGTTGGAGTAGAGGAGAGGGGTGGTTGGAGTAGAGGAGAGGGGTGGTTGGAGTAGAGGAGAGGGGTGGTTGGAGTAGAGGAGAGGGGTGGTTGGAGTAGAGGAGAGGGGTGGTTGGAGTAGAGGAGAGGGGTGGTTGGAGTAGAGGAGAGGGGTGGTTGGAGTAGAGGAGAGGGGTGGTTGGAGTAGAGGAGAGGGGTGGTTGGAGTAGAGGAGAGGGGTGGTTGGAGTAGAGGAGAGGGGTGGTTGGAGTAGAGGAGAGGGGTGGTTGGAGTAGAGGAGAGGGGTGGTTGGAGTAGAGGAGAGGGGTGGTTGGAGTAGAGGAGAGGGGTGGTTGGAGTAGAGGAGAGGGGTGGTTGGAGTAGAGGAGAGGGGTGGTTGGAGTAGAGGAGAGGGGTGGTTGGAGTAGAGGAGAGGGGTGGTTGTATTGGTGAGGATATTTTTTGTTGTTGTTCCAACAACTTTTTGGGGGGGGGGAATTTTTCATTCAATAAGTTCTTGTAACGAACATGCTAATTTGTTAGCTAAGTTTGTAGATAACCATAACTTAAAAACAGGTTTTAAATGAAGTTAGTTAGAGTTGTAGTGACGTCACACAGATTTTCAACCATTTTAAATGTGACAGAAAATGTACATTTTTTTTTTGCTTACGTTTAGCTACTTAGTTTGTTTCCAAAATATTTTGAATTTATTTTTTAGCTAACTAGCCGGTTAGCTAGATATGTATTTCAGAAAGGCGTTGATGACAATTTTGTTAGTCCATCGATCCAACATAACTGGTTTAAAAACTAACAACTGCTCAACTGAAACGTTTAGTGTTTTTAGGACACACTTTAGCTTTAGTTCGTATACAAAGCTATTAGTGTGCGAGAGAAAGTTGTCTTTACCATTTTAGCTAACCTTTTGGGGGGGCTGGGTTGTTAGCTTGTTAGCTACCGGCTCTGTTTGTTTTCATGGCAAAACGATGCTAACTAGAAAACTGGGGAATCGTTGTTTCTCATAACTAACTCATAATATCAGCTGATTTGATGTGGTTGATGAATCACTGTAGCAAGAAATACCATTGACATTTCCAGTAAACTATCTGTCCAGTTTTGGTAACTAGCTAACAGTGAAGCGGAACATAATTCACTATAAGAGTGGTTGGTGTTTGTTCACTTCATTGTAGTGGTCATAATGTTTGTCCAGGTGGGGGCGCTGTTTTTACCTCTGTCACCATGTATCAATCGCTGAATCATTTATCTCTTAGCTCGGAAACATGGTGCAGGACACTGAGCTGTAATGCCCCCTGGGTGTAGCCGGGATGCTGCCTCTCTGCCCAGGCTTGGGATGCTGCCCCTCTGCCCAGGCTTGGGATGCTGCCCCTCTGCCCAGGCTTAGGGGAGCCGCTAGACCCCGTGGTGGGGTAAGCGGGCAGGCTTTGTCTATTGTCTGTGTATGTGTGTGTATGTGTGTTCAGTTTGAGTAAAGGCAGGTTCGGGAGGGAGGGAGGGGGGGTGACCGATGCACCTGTAGCCGACTCTCGGGGCGGTATCTCCGGCTTTGTCTTGGGCTGGGGAGGACAAAAGGGCGACTGATGTCTCGGGGCATGGGAAGGGAGGGGTGAGTGTGAGAGAGAGAAGGGTGCTTGGACATTACATTATGTTAGTATGGATTGATCTCTGAATTGAATTGATAAGCAGTTCTTGACTTGGGCAGGAGCTCACTGAGCACAGATGATAAATCAGCGCTTGAAGATTTCTTGCGTGCTTATGTGAATGGTAGATGAGTGATGAGGAACTCTCTGTCTGTGGAACATGTCCCAGTTTACTGCTTCTGAAAACATTCTAGATTCCAACAGTCCGGTTCTTTAGAAGGGAAAGAACCGGTTGGATTTGCTTGTCTATACACACACACACACACAGAAATACCTATTGTGTTGTCAGCCCGGTGTATCAATAAAGGGATATTCCAGGGTTTTTTGGCAATGAGGCCGTTGTCTACTTCCCCAGTCAGATGAACTCGTGGATACCATTTTTTTATAGTGTTTTTTACAGCCCAGAGTGGTTAGCATCACGCTCGGCTAGCCAGGCTAGCTGCTACATAGTGTTTTACAGCCCAGAGTGGTTAGCATCACGCTCGGCTAGCCAGGCTAGCTGCTACGTAGTGTTTTTACAGCCCAGAGTGGTTAGCATCACGCTAGGCTAGCCAGGCTAGCTGCTACATAGTGTTTTTACAGCCCAGAGGAAGTCCTGGATCCAGTTGCAGAAGGGGTGCTGTCCAGACCCAGAACTCTGAGCTTGGTGTCGACCTCGGAGAGAACAGTAGTGTTGAATGCTTGGAACTGTAGTCCATGAACAGCAAAGGTGTTCCTGTTGTCAGGTGGTGGAAGTGGCATCTTTTGTGCATCTGTTAGAGCGGTAGGGGAAATTGGACTGGGTCCAGTGGGCATACTGGCCTTGATGTGGTCCATGACCAGCCTCTCCTGGCCTTGACGTGGCCCATGACCAGCCTCTCCTGGACTTGACGTGGCCCATGACCAGCCTCTCCTGGCCTTGACGTGGCCCATGACCAGCCTCTCCTGGCCTTGACGTGGCCCATGACCAGCCTCTCCTGGCCTTGACGTGGCCCATGACCAGCCTCTCCTGGCCTTGAGGTGGCCCATGACCTGTCTCTCCTGGCCTTGAGGTGGCCCATGACCTGTCTCTCCTGGCCTTGAGGTGGCCCATGACCTGTCTCTCCTGGCCTTGAGGTGGCCCATGACCTGTCTCTCCTGGCCTTGAGGTGGCCCATGACCTGTCTCTCCTGGCCTTGAGGTGGCCCATGACCTGTCTCTCCTGGCCTTGAGGTGGCCCATGACCTGTCTCTCCTGGCCTTGACGTGGCCCATGACCAGCCTCTCCTGGCCTTGACGTGGCCCATGACCAGCCTCTCCTGGCCTTGACGTGGCCCATGACCAGCCTCTCCTGGCCTTGACGTGGCCCATGACCAGCCTCTCCTGGCCTTGAGGTGGCCCATGACCTGTCTCTCCTGGCCTTGACGTGGCCCATGACCAGCCTCTCCTGGCCTTGATGTGGCCCATGACCAGCCTCTCCTGGCCTTGATGTGGCCCATGACCAGCCTCTCCTGGCCTTGATGTGGCCCATGACCAGCCTCTCCTGGACTTGACGTGGCCCATGACCTGTCTCTCCTGGCCTTGAGGTGGCCCATGACCTGTCTCTCCTGGCCTTGAGGTGGCCCATGACCTGTCTCTCCTGGCCTTGAGGTGGCCCATGACCTGTCTCTCCTGGCCTTGAGGTGGCCCATGACCTGTCTCTCCTGGCCTTGAGGTGGCCCATGACCTGTCTCTCCTGGCCTTGAGGTGGCCCATGACCTGTCTCTCCTGGCCTTGAGGTGGCCCATGACCTGTCTCTCCTGGCCTTGAGGTGGCCCATGACCAGCCTCTCCTGGCCTTGACGTGGCCCATGACCAGCCTCTCCTGGCCTTGACGTGGCCCATGACCAGCCTCTCCTGGCCTTGAGGTGGCCCATGACCTGTCTCTCCTGGCCTTGACGTGGCCCATGACCAGCCTCTCCTGGCCTTGACGTGGCCCATGACCAGCCTCTCCTGGCCTTGAGGTGGCCCATAACCAGCCTCTCCTGGCCTTGACGTGGCCCTCCTGGCCTTGACGTGGCCTTGATGTGGCCCATGACCAGCCTCTCCAAGCACTTCATGAGGATGTGGTGAGCTCCATGGAGCAATAGTAATTTGGCCAGGTCACCAGGTCTTTCTTGGGCACCGGCTGTGAATTTACACCTGGTAGCTGGTCTGTAACCTAGAGGACAACCAGTGTGTCCATCTCCTCTATACCACCCACCTGGTAGTGTGGTGGATGGGACTACCAGCTCTCTGTAACCTAGAGGACAACCAGTGGGTCCATCTCCTCTATACCACCCACCTGGTAGTGTGGTGGATGGGACTACCAGCTCTCTGTAACCTAGAGGACAACCAGTGGGTCTGTCTCCTCTATACCACCCACCTGGTAGTGTGGTGGATGGGACTACCAGCTCTCTGTAACCTAGAGGACAACCAGTGGGTCCATCTCCTCTATACCATGTTTCACACCTGGTAGTGTGGTGGATGGGACTACCAGCTCTCTGTAACCTAGAGGACAACCAGTGGGTCGATCTCCTCTATACCAGGTTTCTTGTAGGATGATAATGTCTATATTTCTGATTTCTTTGATGAAGTCTGTGTTCCTGTTCTTTAGGCTAAAGGCAGATGACCTCTGACCTTGTATATTCCAGGATGAGATGGTAAAAGCTTTGTGTTCCATAGTGTCTAGTGTGATTTAGGCCTAGACCATCTCTCTGTCTTGCTCTCTTTCTCTCTCTGTCTCTGTGCTCTGACAGACCCTGTCTGTGCAGTCCTCCTGGGCTGGGGGGGTTGTTCCGGGGGGATTCGGACGGGGGCTCTTCCTCTAGTCGTGTGAATAAGTGATTTTAAAGCAGCAGATGTCATTAGGTCAGTGCTGTATTCATAGTGGTGGGAGGAGGGAGGGAGGAGGGAGGAGGGAGGGAGGGAGGGAGGGAGGAGGGAGGGTGAGGAGGAAGGTTTGGGGTCTCCACAGGAGTCACATTTCTGGGCCCTTAAACTGTCTCTCTTTCTTGTTTCTCTCTCTGTCTGTTTCTGTCCCCCTTCTTCTCAGGTGATGGCGTGGCTGTGTGTGTGTCCAGCTCTGTGTGTGTGGAGATGGTTCTAACAGGCTGTTGTCTGTGAGGACTGTGGAACACACTGCTGGCCTGCGGAGGCACCCTGAACACACACACTCGGTGACAACACACACACACACACACTCAGAGACACGGTGACACACACACACACTCAGTGACACGGTGACACACACACACACACACAACGCAGCGAGAACGGATTCGGACACACAAACTCTTCCCCCCCCCCTCCCCTCCCCCCCAACACACACACACACACTCTTGACTGTGTGTCCCAGTCGTGGTAGCGCGTGTGTGTGTGTGTGTGACACCACCACCACTATGCCGAGCTCCACTATCAGACGTTCTGTGAAGAACATGGTGAACAACTACTCCGACGCGGAGAAGAAGGTGCGGGAGTCCACCTCCAACGACCCCTGGGGCCCCTCGTCCTCTCTGATGTCAGAGGTGGCCGACCTGACCTACAACGTCGTGGCGTTCAGTGAGATCATGAGTATGATCTGGAGACGCCTCAACGACCACGGGAAGAACTGGAGACACGTTTACAAGGCGCTGACGCTGCTCGACTACCTGATTAAGGTAACGCCCCCACCCCCTGATACCAATAATAATAACTACCTGATTAAGGTAACGCCCCCACCCCTGATACCAATAATAATAACTACCTGATTAAGGTAACGCCCCCACCCCTGATACCAATAATAATAACTACCTGATTAAGGTAACGCCCCCACCCCTGATACCAATAATAATAACTACCTGATTAAGGTAACGCCCCACCCCTGATACCAATAATAATAACTACCTGATTAAGGTAACGCCCCACCCCTGATACCAGTAATAACAACTACCTGATTAAGGTAACGCCCCACCCCTGATACCAATAATAAGAACTACCTGATTAAGGTAACGCCCCACCCCTGATACCAATAATAAGAACTACCTGATTAAGGTAACGCCCCCACCCCTGATACCAATAATAAGAACTACCTGATTAAGGTAACGCCCCACCCCTGATACCAATAATAATAACTACCTGATTAAGGTAACGCCCCACCCCTGATACCAGTAATAAGAACTACCTGATTAAGGTAACGCCCCACCCCTGATACCAATAATAATAACTACCTGATTAAGGTAACGCCCCACCCCTGATACCAGTAATAACAACTACCTGATTAAGGTAACGCCCCACCCCTGATACCAATAATAAGAACTACCTGATTAAGGTAACGCCCCACCCCTGATACCAATAATAAGAACTACCTGATTAAGGTAACGCCCCCACCCCTGATACCAGTAATAAGAACTACCTGATTAAGGTAACGCCCCCACCCCTGATACCAGTAATAATAACTACCTGATTAAGGTAACGCCCCCACCCCTGATACCAGTAATAATACAATAATAATAACTACCTGATTAAGGTAACGCCCCACCCCTGATACCAATAATAAAACAATAATAATAACTACCTGATTAAGGTAACGCCCCACCCCCTGATACCAGTAATAAAACAATAATAAGAACTACCTGATTAAGGTAACGCCCCACCCCTTATACCAGTAATAAGAACTACCTGATTAAGGTAACGCCCCCACCCCTGATACCAATAATAATAACTACCTGATTAAGGTAACGCCCCACCCCTGATACCAATAATAAGAACTACCTGATTAAGGTAACGCCCCACCCCTGATACCAATAATAAGAACTACCTGATTAAGGTAACGCCCCACCCCTGATACCTTAATCAGGTAGTTATTATTGGTAACTTCCCACCCCCTGATACCAGTAATAAAACAATAATAAGAACTACCTGATTAAGGTAACGCCCCACCCCTGATACCAATAATAAGAACTACCTGATTAAGGTAACGCCCCACCCCTGATACCAATAATAAGAACTACCTGATTAAGGTAACGCCCCACCCCTGATACCAATAATAAGAACTACCTGATTAAGGTAACGCCCCCACCCCTGATACCAATAATAATAACTACCTGATTAAGGTAACGCCCCCACCCCTGATACCAATAATAAGAACTACCTGATTAAGGTAACGCTGCACCCCTGATACCAGTAATAAAACAATAATAAGAACTACCTGATTAAGGTAACGCCCCACCCCTGATACCAGTAATAAAACAATAATAAGAACTACCTGATTAAGGTAACGCCCCACCCCTGATACCAGTAATAAAACAATAATAATAACTACCTGATTAAGGTAACGCTGCACCCCTGATACCAGTAATAAGAACTACCTGATTAAGGTAACGCCCCACCCCTGATACCAATAATAATAACTACCTGATTAAGGTAACGCCCCACCCCTGATACCAATAATAATAACTACCTGATTAAGGTAACGCCCCCACCCCTGATACCAGTAATAATAACTACCTGATTAAGGTAACGCCCCACCCCTGATACCAATAATAATAACTACCTGATTAAGGTAACGCCCCCACCCCTGATACCAGTAATAACAACTACCTGATTAAGGTAACGCCCCCACCCCTGATACCAATAATAAGAACTACCTGATTAAGGTAACGCCCCACCCCTGATACCAGTAATAACAACTACCTGATTAAGGTAACGCCCCACCCCTGATACCAATAATAAGAACTACCTGATTAAGGTAACGCCCCACCCCTGATACCAATAATAATAACTACCTGATTAAGGTAACGCCCCACCCCTGATACCAATAATAATAACTACCTGATTAAGGTAACGCCTCACCCCTGATACCAATAATAAGAACTACCTGATTAAGGTAACGCCCCACCCCTGATACCAATAATAAGAACTACCTGATTAAGGTAACGCCCCACCCCTGATACCAATAATAATAACTACCTGATTAAGGTAACGCCCCACCCCTGATACCAATAATAAATAATAACATTAATAACCTTAATAATAATAATAAAACAATAATAAATAACATTAACAATAAAACAATAATAAATAAATAATATTAATAATAATAATAACAATAAAACAATTAATAATATAATAGTAATAACAATAAATCAATAAATAATAATAAATAATGCATATTATTGTATTAATATTAATAATAATAATAAAACAATAAACAATACATAATAATAGTAATAATATTAGAACAATAAATAATACATAATAATAGTAATAATATTAATAATATTAAAACAATAAACAATACATAATAATATTAATAATATTAAAACAATAAATAATACATAATAATAGTAATAATATTAATAATATTAAAACAATAATAATATTAATAATAATAAAACAATAAATAATAATAATAGTAATAATATTAAAACAATAAACAATACATAATAATAGTAATAATATTAGAACAATAAACAATACATAATAATAGTAATAATATTAGAACAATAAATAATACATAATAATATTAATAATATTAAAACAATAAATAATATTAATATTAATAATAATAAAACAACAAACAATACATAATACTATTAATATTAATATTAATAAAACAGGTTATAAAACACAGTTCACTTGAACTGTGAAACGCTGACTGGATGGGCCGTTCGCCTCTGTAGCGCCTTACGTTCAGATGCCGAGCAGTTGCCATACCAGGCGGTGATGCAACCGGTCAGGATGCTCTCGATGGTGCAGCTGTAGAACCTTTTTGAGGATCTGAGGAACCCGTGACAACATCTTATCAGTCTCCCGGCGGGGGGATACGCATCCTAACCCAAACAAAGGAAGTCCTCCCAACGTTTTCTGGCTTCGTTGTCTTTAAACGCTTTAGTCAGAATCCTAACTGGTATCCGTGACGTCTGAGCTGAACATGTAGTTCTCAGGTTTGGATTTTGAGATTTTTTTTCAGTGTTTATTTTAGTTTTTGTGCCCTTTTTTTCTCCCCTATTTCATCCAATTGGTAGTAAAAGTCTTGTCTCATCGCTGCAACTTCCGTACGGACTCGGGAGAGGCGAAGGTCGAGAGCTATGCGTCCTCCGAAACACGACCCAACCAAGCTGCACTGCTTCTTAACTCCGCACCAATGTGTCGGAGGAAACACCGTGCACCTGGCGACCTGGTTAGCGCGCACTGCACCAGGAGTCGCTATGAGACAAGGATATCCCTGCCGGGCCAAGCCTTCCGGCCTCCCGATCGCGGCCCGCTGCGAACCCAGAGTCTGGTGGCACAGATGCAGTGCCTTAGACCACTGCGCCACCCAGGAGGTTCCTGCAGTGTTAATGTGTTAATATGTTGTGTGTGTGTGTGTGTGTGTGTGTGTGTGTGTGTGTGTGTGTGTGTGTTTGTTTTCCAGACGGGGTCAGAGCGCGTGGCTCTGCAGTGTAAAGAGAACATCTTCGCCATCCAGACTCTGAAGGACTTTCAGTACATAGACAGAGACGGAAAAGACCAGGGAATCAACGTCAGAGAGAAGAGCAAACAGCTGGTGGTCCTGTTGAAAGATGAGGAGAGACTGAAAGGTGAGGAGGAGGAGGAAGAGGGAGGTAGGTGGTGGTCCTGCTGAAAGATGAGGAGAGACTGAAAGGTGAGGAGGAGGAAGAGGGAGGTGGTGGTCCTGCTGAAAGATGAGGAGAGACTGAAAGGTGTTGAGGGAGGTGGTGGTCCTGCTGAAAGATGAGGAGAGACTGAAAGGTGAGGAGGAGGAGGAGGGAGGTGGTGGTCCTGCTGAAAGATGAGGAGAGACTGAAAGGTGAGGAGGAGGAGGAGGAGGGAGGTGGTGGTCCTGCTGAAAGATGAGGAGAGACTGAAAGGTGAGGAAGAGGGAGGTGGTGGTCCTGCTGAAAGATGAGGAGAGACTGAAAGGTGAGGAGGAGGAGGAGGAGGAGGGAGGTGGTGGTCCTGCTGAAAGATGAGGAGAGACTGAAAGGTGAGGAAGAGGGAGGTGGTGGTCCTGCTGAAAGATGAGGAGAGACTGAACGGTGAGGAGGAGGAGGGAGGGAGGTGGTACTGCTGAAAGATGAGGAGAGATTGAAAGGTGAGGAGGAGGATGAGGGAGGTGGTGGTACTGTCTGGCACTAGGGCTGTCTGGAGTAATGTACTGTCTGGAGTCATGTACTGTCTGTCTGGAGTCATGTACTGTCTGTCTGGAGTCATGTACTGTCTGTCATAGACCACTAGGTCTGTCTGGAGTAATGTACTGTCTGTCTGGAGTCATGTACTGTCTGTCTAAGACCACTAGGTCTGTCTGGAGTAATGTACTGTCTGTCTGGAGTCATGTACTGTCTGTCATAGACCACTAGGTCTGTCTGGAGTCATGTACTGTCTGTCATAGACCACTAGGTCTGTCTGGAGTAATGTACTGTCTGTCTGGAGTAATGTACTGTCTGTCATAGACCACTAGGTCTGTCTGGAGTAATGTACTGTCTGTCTAAGACCACTAGGTCTGTCTGGAGTAATGTACTGTCTGTCTGGAGTCATGTACTGTCTGTCTGGAGTCATGTACTGTCTGTCTGGAGTAATGTACTGTCTGTCTGGAGTAATGTACTGTCTGTCTGGAGTAATGTACTGTCTGGCACTAGGTCTGTCTGGAGTACTGTCTGTCTGGAGTCATGTACTGTCTGTCTGGAGTAATGTACTGTCTGTCTGGAGTACTGTCTGTCTGGAGTCATGTACTGTCTGTCTGGATTAATGTACTGTCTGTCTGGAGTAATGTACTGTCTGTCTGGAGTCATGTACTGTCTGTCTGGAGTAATGTACTGTCTGTCTGGAGTACTGTCTGTCTGGAGTCATGTACTGTCTGTCTGGATTAATGTACTGTCTGTCTGGAGTAATGTACTGTCTGTCTGGAATCATGTACTGTACTGTCTGTCTGGAGTCATGTACTGTCTGTCATAGACCACTAGGTCTGTCCAGGTGAGGTTAATGATGAGGATGATGTTCCTGTCCAGGTGAGCGTTCCCAGGCTCTGAAGACGAAGGAGAGGATGGCTCAGGTCACCACTACAGGGGCGGTGACACCGGGTCAGGGTTTTGGCCGAGGTTCGTCTCAACCCAACCTGTCGACCTCCTACAGCGAGGAGTACGGCAAGTCGGAGGGGTCACCTGCATCTTACCACGGCTGTGAGTAGATCTAACTATATTACACACACACACACACACACACACACACACACACACACACACAGGCTTAGACACTAAGGGTTTTAGATGGTGTTGGAGGTTTGATCTTTCTTCTTCCTAAAACCAGCGTCCAATCAAAACTCCTCTTTCTTTACCTTTCAGCTCGTTTCACGTTAATTTAGCTTTTATAGGGACCTTCGGAAACAACTTTTCAGACGAACACCACAACACGTAGACCCCCCCCCCCCAAAAAAGGCCGACTTAGTACCACCTCTCTGTCAACAGAGCTCGGTGCTTATTATGGGATGTTTTAGGTTACACAATCCCACCTTTTTTGGGGGGGTAGCATGTTAATGACATGTTGGAGATAGACCCTACTGAACCATTCAGAACACAAAGAATTATACTTGTCTTGTTAAAATGTACTTTATAACATAAGGAAGGGACATTCTGTCACCAAAGTGCGTTTTCCCCCGCTTTGGGCAGAGGGGAGACACCCATGTTCCCGTTCTGGACTCTGTTCCCCTTCCTCTTTCACGTGGCTGGAGTCTGTTCCCCTCCCTCCTTCACGTGACTGGAGCCTGTTCCCCTTCCCTCCTTCACGTGACTGGAGTCTGTTCCCCTCCCTCCTTCACCCTACTGGAGTTTGTTCTTCCCTCCTTCATTTGACTGGAATCTGTTCCCCTTCCCTCCTTCACGTGACTGGAGTCTGTTCCCCTTCCCTCCTTCACGTGACTGGAGTCTGTTCCCCTTCCCTCCTTCGCGTGACTGGAATCTGTTCCCCTCCCTCCTTCACCCTACTGGAGTTTGTTCTTCCCTCCTTCACGTGACTGGAATCTGTTCCCCTTCCCTCCTTCATTTGACTGGAGTCTGTTCCCCTTCCCTCCTTCATTTGACTGGAATCTATTCCCCTTCCCTCCTTCACGTGACTGGAGTCTGTTCCCCTTCCCTCCTTCACGTGACTGGAGTCTGTTCCCCTTCCCTCCTTCACGTGACTGGAATCTGTTCCCCTTCCCTCCTTCATTTGACTGGAGTCTGTTCCCCTTCCCTCCTTCATTTGACTGGAATCTATTCCCCTTCCCTCCTTCACGTGACTGGAGTCTGTTCCCCTTCCCTCCTTCACGTGACTGGAGTCTGTTCCCCTTCCCTCCTTCACGTGACTGGAGTCTGTTCCCCTTCCCTCCTTCATTTGACTGGAGTCTGTTCCCCTTCCCTCCTTCACGTGACTGGAGTCTGTTCCCCTTCCCTCCTTCACGTGACTGGAGTCTGTTCCCCTTCCCTCCTTCACGTGACTGGAGTCTGTTCCCCTTCCCTCCTTCACGTGACTGGAGTCTGTTCCCCTTCCCTCCTTCGCGTGACTGGAATCTGTTCCCCTCCCTCCTTCACCCTACTGGAGTTTGTTCTTCCCTCCTTCACGTGACTGGAATCTGTTCCCCTTCCCTCCTTCATTTGACTGGAGTCTGTTCCCCTTCCCTCCTTCATTTGACTGGAATCTATTCCCCTTCCCTCCTTCACGTGACTGGAGTCTGTTCCCCTTCCCTCCTTCACGTGACTGGAGTCTGTTCCCCTTCCCTCCTTCACGTGACTGGAGTCTGTTCCCCTTCCCTCCTTCATTTGACTGGAGTCTGTTCCCCTTCCCTCCTTCACGTGACTGGAGTCTGTTCCCCTTCCCTCCTTCACGTGACTGGAGTCTGTTCCCCTTCCCTCCTTCACGTGACTGGAGTCTGTTCCCCTTCTCTCCTTCACGTGACTGGAGTCTGTTCCCCTTCTCTCCTTCACGTGACTGGAGTCTGTTCCCCTTCCCTCCTTCACGTGACTGGAGTCTGTTCCCCTTCCCTCCTTCACGTGACTGGAGTCTGTTCCCTCCTTTACGTGACTGCAATCTGTTCTTCTTCTCTGGAGAGCTCCGTGTTTATCTCCCCTTCACGTGGAGAGAGAAGAAACAACAGTTCCTCTCTCTCTGGCCCCAGTCACCTCTGACCTCTAACCTTTAGGTCACAGCAGTGGTACTCCAAGGTCTCACCTCCGTGTGTGTGTGTGTGGTGTGTGTGTGGTTTTGATACATGTGGTGGAAACTGTAGCAGCTGACTCATCATCCTCCTCCTCTGAAGGAAGCAGAGATCAGCCAATAGAAACGAGGCTGGACAGGCACTGGCCAATGAGAGTGGGGCTGGAGGGTGTTGCCAGGGAACATTTTTGAGATTCCAGACAGTGGAAGGTTCTGGGTATTGTTCACCAAGGCTGTGGAGTGACTCCCCCTCTCTCCTCTGGCGTCTCATTGGTCTCTCCCTCTCCTTAGGGTTAATATAATGTATAATGAGGTTATAATGCAAGGTGTGTAGTGTCTTTATGAGACAGGGTTAGTATAATGTATCAGTAGATGGTCTGTGTTCAGGTCTGAGGTTATAATGTGTCTTTATGAGACAGGGTCAGTATAATGTATCAGTAGATGGTCTGTGTTCAGGTCTGAGGTTATAATGTGTCTTTATGAGAGGGTTAGTATAATGTATCAGTAGATGGTCTGTGTTCAGGTCTGAGGTTATAATGTATCAGTAGATGGTCTGTGTTCAGGTCTGAGGTTATAATGTGTCTTTATGAGACAGGGTCAGTATAATGTATCAGTAGACGGTCTGTGTTCAGGTCTGAGGTTATAATGTATCAGTAGATGGTCTGTGTTCAGGTCTGAGGTTATAATGTATCAGTAGATGGTCTGTGTTCAGGTCTGAGGTTATAATGTATCAGTAGATGGTCTGTGTTCAGGTCTGAGGTTATAATGTGTCTTTATGAGACAGGGTCAGTATAATGTACCAGTAGATGGTCTGTGTTCAGGTCTGAGGTTATAATGTGTCTTTATGAGACAGGGTCAGTATAAGGTATCAGTAGATGGTCTGTGTTCAGGTCTGAGGTTATAATGTGTCTTTATGAGACAGGGTCAGTATAAGGTATCAGTAGATGGTCTGTGTTCAGGTCTGAGGTTATAATGTGTCTTTATGAGACAGGGTCAGTATAATGTATCAGTAGATGGTCTGTGTTCAGGTCTGAGGTTATAATGTATCAGTAGATGGTCTGTGTTCAGGTCTGAGGTTATAATGTGTCTTTATGAGACAGGGTCAGTATAATGTATCAGTAGATGGTCTGTGTTCAGGTCTGAGGTTATAATGTGTCTTTATGAGACAGGGTCAGTATAATGTATCAGTAGATGGTCTGTGTTCAGGTCTGAGGTTATAATGTATCAGTAGATGGTCTGTGTTCAGGTCTGAGGTTATAATGTGTCTTTATGAGACAGGGTCAGTATAATGTATCAGTAGATGGTCTGTGTTCAGGTCTGAGGTTATAATGTGTCTTTATGAGACAGGGTTTGTTGTACCGAGAGATACTGGAGCTATATTTATACATCACTAGGATCTCTCTGTCTGTAGGCTGACTGGCTGGCTGGCTGGCTGGCTGGCTCACTGGCTGACTGGCTTGCTCGCTGGCTGACTGGCTGACTGGCTGACTGGCTGGCTGGCTGGCTGGCTGGCTGGCTGGCTGGCTGGCTGGCTCGATGGCTGGCTGGCTGATATTAACACATCACTAGGATCTCTGTTGTGTTCAACCTTAGACTGAACAGACACCTAGACTACCAATGTGTAGACTCAGTAGGGATTAGGATGGAGTCTGAATCAGACTGAATATATAGTGGGTTAGGATGGAGTCTGAATCAGACTGAATATGTAGTGGGTTAGGATGGAGTCTCAATCAGACTGAATATGTAGTGGGTTAGGATGGAGTCAGACTGAACATGTAGTGGGTTAGGATGGAGTCTGACTGAATATGTAGTGGGTTAGGATGGAGTCTGACTGAATATGTAGTGGGTTAGGATGGAGTCTGACTGAATATGTAGTGGGTTAGGATGGAGTCTGTCTGAATATGTAGTGGGTTAGGATGGAGTCTGACTGAATATGTAGTGGGTTAGGATGGAGTCAGACTGAACATGTAGTGGGTTAGGATGGAGTCTGACTGAATATGTAGTGGGTTAGGATGGAGTCTGACTGAATATGTAGTGGGTTAGGATGGAGTCTGACTGAATATGTAGTGGGTTAGGATGGAGTCTGACTGAATATGTAGTGGGTTAGGATGGAGTCTGTCTGAATATGTAGTGGGTTAGGATGGATGGAGTCTGACTGAATATGTAGTGGGTTAGGATGGATGGAGTCTGACTGAATATGTAGTGGGTTAGGATGGAGTCTGACTGAATATGTAGTGGGTTAGGATGGAGTCTGACTGAATATGTAGTGGGTTAGGATGGAGTCTGACTGAATATGTAGTGGGTTAGGATGGAGTCTGACTGAATATGTAGTGGGTTAGGATGGAGTCTGACTGAATATGTAGTGGGTTAGGATGGAGTCTGACTGAATATGTAGTGGGTTAGGATGGAGTCTGACTGAACATGTAGTGGGTTAGGATGGAGTCTGACTGAATATGTAGTGGGTTAGGATGGAGTCTGACTGAATATGTAGTGGGTTAGGATGGAGTCTGACTGAACATGTAGTGGGTTAGGATGGAGTCTGTCTGGATATGTAGTGGGTTAGGATGGAGTCTGACTGAACATGTAGTGGGTTAGGATGGAGTCTGACTGAATATGTAGTGGGTTAGGATGGAGTCTGACTGAATATGTAGTGGGTTAGGATGGAGTCTGACTGAATATTTAGTGGGTTAGGATGGAGTCTGACTGAATATGTAGTGGGTTAGGATGGAGTCTGACTGAATATGTAGTGGGTTAGGATGGAGTCTGACTGAATATGTAGTGGGTTAGGATGGATGGAGTCTGACTGAATATGTAGTGGGTTAGGATGGAGTCTGACTGAATATGTAGTGGGTTAGGATGGAGTCTGACTGAATATGTAGTGGGTTAGGATGGAGTCTCAATCAGACTGAATATGTAGTGGGTTAGGATGGAGTCTGTCTGAATATGTAGTGGGTTAGGATGGAGTCTGACTGAATATGTAGTGGGTTAGGATGGAGTCTCAATCAGACTGAATATGTAGTGGGTTAGGATGGAGTCTGTCTGAATATGTAGTGGGTTAGGATGGAGTCTGACTGAATATGTAGTGGGTTAGGATGGAGTCTGACTGAATATGTAGTGGGTTAGGATGGAGTCTGTCTGAATATGTAGTGGGTTAGGATGGAGTCTCAATCAGACTGAATATGTAGTGGGTTAGGATGGAGTCTGTCTGAATATGTAGTGGGTTAGGATGGAGTCTGACTGAATATGTAGTGGGTTAGGATGGAGTCTGTCTGAATATGTAGTGGGTTAGGATGGAGTCTGTCTGAATATGTAGTGGGTTAGGATGGAGTCTGACTGAACATGTAGTGGGTTAGGATGGAGTCTGACTGAATATGTAGTGGGTTAGGATGGAGTCTGACTGAATATGTAGTGGGTTAGGATGGAGTCTGACTGAACATGTAGTGGGTTAGGATGGAGTCTGACTGAATATGTAGTGGGTTAGGATGGAGTCTGACTGAATATGTAGTGGGTTAGGATGGAGTCTGACTGAACATGTAGTGGGTTAGGATGGAGTCTGTCTGGATATGTAGTGGGTTAGGATGGAGTCTGACTGAACATGTAGTGGGTTAGGATGGAGTCTGACTGAATATGTAGTGGGTTAGGATGGAGTCTGACTGAATATGTAGTGGGTTAGGATGGAGTCTGACTGAATATGTAGTGGGTTAGGATGGAGTCTGACTGAATATGTAGTGGGTTAGGATGGAGTCTGACTGAACATGTAGTGGGTTAGGATGGAGTCTGACTGAATATGTAGTGGGTTAGGATGGAGTCTGACTGAATATGTAGTGGGTTAGGATGGAGTCTGACTGAATATGTAGTGGGTTAGGATGGAGTCTGTCTGAATATGTAGTGGGTTAGGATGGAGTCTGACTGAATATGTAGTGGGTTAGGATGGAGTCTGACTGAATATGTAGTGGGTTAGGATGGAGTCTGACTGAACATGTAGTGGGTTAGGATGGAGTCTGACTGAATATGTAGTGGGTTAGGATGGAGTCTGACTGAATATGTAGTGGGTTAGGATGGAGTCTGACTGAACATGTAGTGGGTTAGGATGGAGTCTGTCTGGATATGTAGTGGGTTAGGATGGAGTCTGACTGAACATGTAGTGGGTTAGGATGGAGTCTGACTGAATATGTAGTGGGTTAGGATGGAGTCTGACTGAATATGTAGTGGGTTAGGATGGAGTCTGACTGAATATGTAGTGGGTTAGGATGGAGTCTGACTGAATATGTAGTGGGTTAGGATGGAGTCTGACTGAACATGTAGTGGGTTAGGATGGAGTCTGACTGAATATGTAGTGGGTTAGGATGGAGTCTGACTGAATATGTAGTGGGTTAGGATGGAGTCTGACTGAACATGTAGTGGGTTAGGATGGAGTCTGTCTGGATATGTAGTGGGTTAGGATGGAGTCTGACTGAACATGTAGTGGGTTAGGATGGAGTCTGACTGAATATGTAGTGGGTTAGGATGGAGTCTGACTGAATATGTAGTGGGTTAGGATGGAGTCTGACTGAATATGTAGTGGGTTAGGATGGAGTCTGACTGAATATGTAGTGGGTTAGGATGGAGTCTGACTGAATATGTAGTGGGTTAGGATGGAGTCTGACTGAATATGTAGTGGGTTAGGATGGAGTCTGACTGAATATGTAGTGGGTTAGGATGGATGGAGTCTGACTGAATATGTAGTGGGTTAGGATGGAGTCTGACTGAACATGTAGTGGGTTAGGATGGAGTCTGACTGAACATGTAGTGGGTTAGGATGGAGTCTGACTGAACATGTAGTGGGTTAGGATGGAGTGTCTGAACATGTAGTGGGTTAGGATGGAGTCTGTCTGAATATGTAGTGGGTTAGGATGGAGTCTGACTGAACATGTAGTGGGTTAGGATGGAGTCTGACTGAATATGTAGTGGGTTAGGATGGAGTCTGACTGAATATGTAGTGGGTTAGGATGGAGTCAGACTGAACATGTAGTGGGTTAGGATGGAGTCTGACTGAATATGTAGTGGGTTAGGATGGAGTCTGACTGAATATGTAGTGGGTTAGGATGGAGTCTGACTGAATATGTAGTGGGTTAGGATGGAGTCTGACTGAATATGTAGTGGGTTAGGATGGAGTCTGTCTGAATATGTAGTGGGTTAGGATGGAGTCTGACTGAATATGTAGTGGGTTAGGATGGAGTCTGACTGAATATGTACTGGGTTAGGATGGATGGAGTCTGACTGAATATGTAGTGGGTTAGGATGGAGTCTGACTGAACATGTAGTGGGTTAGGATGGAGTCTGACTGAATATGTAGTGGGTTAGGATGGAGTCTGTCTGAATATGTAGTGGGTTAGGATGGAGTCTGACTGAATATGTAGTGGGTTAGATGGAGTCTGACTGAATATGTAGTGGGTTAGGATGGAGTCTCAATCAGACTGAATATGTAGTGGGTTAGGATGGAGTCTGACTGAATATGTAGTGGGTTAGGATGGAGTCTGACTGAATATGTAGTGGGTTAGGATGGAGTCTGACTGAATATGTAGTGGGTTCGGATGGAGTCTGACTGAATATGTAGTGGGTTAGGATGGAGTCTGACTGAATATGTAGTGGGTTAGGATGGAGTCTGACTGAATATGTAGTGGGTTAGGATGGAGTCTCAATCAGACTGAATATGTAGTGGGTTAGGATGGAGTCTGTCTGAATATGTAGTGGGTTAGGATGGAGTCTGTCTGAATATGTAGTGGGTTAGGATGGAGTCTCAATCAGACTGAATATGTAGTGGGTTAGGATGGAGTCTGACTGAATATGTAGTGGGTTAGGATGGAGTCTGACTGAATATGTAGTGGGTTAGGATGGAGTCTGTCTGAATATGTAGTGGGTTAGGATGGAGTCTGACTGAATATGTAGTGGGTTAGGATGGAGTCTCAATCAGACTGAATATGTAGTGGGTTAGGATGGAGTCTGTCTGAATATGTAGTGGGTTAGGATGGAGTCTCAATCAGACTGAATATGTAGTGGGTTAGGATGGAGTCTGACTGAATATGTAGTGGGTTAGGATGGAGTCTGTCTGAATATGTAGTGGGTTAGGATGGAGTCTGACTGAATATGTAGTGGGTTAGGATGGAGTCTGACTGAATATGTAGTGGGTTAGGATGGATGGAGTCTGACTGAATATGTAGTGGGTTAGGATGGAGTCTGACTGAACATGTAGTGGGTTAGGATGGAGTCTGACTGAACATGTAGTGGGTTAGGATGGAGTCTGACTGAACATGTAGTGGGTTAGGATGGAGTGTCTGAACATGTAGTGGGTTAGGATGGAGTCTGTCTGAATATGTAGTGGGTTAGGATGGAGTCTGACTGAACATGTAGTGGGTTAGGATGGAGTCTGACTGAATATGTAGTGGGTTAGGATGGAGTCTGACTGAATATGTAGTGGGTTAGGATGGAGTCAGACTGAACATGTAGTGGGTTAGGATGGAGTCTGACTGAATATGTAGTGGGTTAGGATGGAGTCTGACTGAATATGTAGTGGGTTAGGATGGAGTCTGACTGAATATGTAGTGGGTTAGGATGGAGTCTGACTGAATATGTAGTGGGTTAGGATGGAGTCTGTCTGAATATGTAGTGGGTTAGGATGGAGTCTGACTGAATATGTAGTGGGTTAGGATGGAGTCTGACTGAATATGTACTGGGTTAGGATGGATGGAGTCTGACTGAATATGTAGTGGGTTAGGATGGAGTCTGACTGAACATGTAGTGGGTTAGGATGGAGTCTGACTGAATATGTAGTGGGTTAGGATGGAGTCTGTCTGAATATGTAGTGGGTTAGGATGGAGTCTGACTGAATATGTAGTGGGTTAGATGGAGTCTGACTGAATATGTAGTGGGTTAGGATGGAGTCTCAATCAGACTGAATATGTAGTGGGTTAGGATGGAGTCTGACTGAATATGTAGTGGGTTAGGATGGAGTCTGACTGAATATGTAGTGGGTTAGGATGGAGTCTGACTGAATATGTAGTGGGTTCGGATGGAGTCTGACTGAATATGTAGTGGGTTAGGATGGAGTCTGACTGAATATGTAGTGGGTTAGGATGGAGTCTGTCTGAATATGTAGTGGGTTAGGATGGAGTCTGTCTGAATATGTAGTGGGTTAGGATGGAGTCTGACTGAATATGTAGTGGGTTAGGATGGAGTCTCAATCAGACTGAATATGTAGTGGGTTAGGATGGAGTCTGTCTGAATATGTAGTGGGTTAGGATGGAGTCTGTCTGAATATGTAGTGGGTTAGGATGGAGTCTCAATCAGACTGAATATGTAGTGGGTTAGGATGGAGTCTGACTGAATATGTAGTGGGTTAGGATGGAGTCTGACTGAATATGTAGTGGGTTAGGATGGAGTCTGTCTGAATATGTAGTGGGTTAGGATGGAGTCTGACTGAATATGTAGTGGGTTAGGATGGAGTCTCAATCAGACTGAATATGTAGTGGGTTAGGATGGAGTCTGTCTGAATATGTAGTGGGTTAGGATGGAGTCTCAATCAGACTGAATATGTAGTGGGTTAGGATGGAGTCTGACTGAATATGTAGTGGGTTAGGATGGAGTCTGTCTGAATATGTAGTGGGTTAGGATGGAGTCTGACTGAATATGTAGTGGGTTAGGATGGAGTCTGACTGAATATGTAGTGGGTTAGGATGGAGTCTGACTGAATATGTAGTGGGTTAGGATGGAGTCTGACTGAATATGTAGTGGGTTAGGATGGAGTCTGACTGAATATGTAGTGGGTTAGGATGGAGTCTGACTGAATATGTAGTGGGTTAGGATGGAGTCTGACTGAATATGTAGTGGGTTAGGATGGAGTCAGACTGAATATGTAGTGGGTTAGGATGGAGTCTGTCTGAATATGTAGTGGGTTAGGATGTCACAGACAACAGCACAAAGGACAAGAAGGTAGAGACAACAATACATCACACAAAGCAGCCACAACTGTTAGTAAGAGTGTCCATGGTTGAGTCTTTGAATGAAGAGAGATTGAGATCAAACTGTCCAGTTTGAGTGTTAGTTGCAGCTCGTTCCAGTCGCTAGCTGCAGCGAACTGAAAAGACGAGCGACACAGGGATGTTTTCTCTTTGGGGACTTTTTACAGAATGATTCTGATTTTATGACATCTGAATGTGGACAGCTCAGTGCTGCCCCCTTTCATTGATTAACACCAATGGAAGGCTGACCGGGGTACTGCAGGGGGAGAAGGCTCAGTGCTGCCCCCTTTCATTGAGTAACTCCAATGGAAGGCCGACCGGGGTACTGCAGGGGGAGACGGCTCAGTGCTGCCCCCTTTCATTGAGTAACTCCGATGGAAGGCCGACCGGGGTACTGCAGGGGGAGACGGCTCAGTGCTGCCCCCTTTCATTGAGTAACTCCAATGGAAGGCCGACCGGGGTACTGCAGGGGGAGACGGCTCAGTGCTGCCCCCTTTCATTGAGTAACTCCAATGGAAGGCCGACCGGGGTACTGCAGGGGGAGACGGCTCAGTGCTGCCCCCTTTCATTGAGTAACTCCAATGGAAGGCCGACCGGGGTACTGCAGGAGGAGACGGCTCAGTGCTGCCCCCTTTCATTGAGTAACTCCAATGGAAGGCCGTCCGGGTACTGCAGGGGGAGACGGCTCAGTGCTGCCCCCTTTCATTGAGTAACTCCAATGGAAGGCCGTCCGGGGTACTGCAGGGGGAGACGGCTCAGTGCTGCCCCCTTTCATTGAGTAACACCAATGGAAGGCCGTCCGGGGTACTGCAGGGGGAGACGGCTCATTGCTGCCCCCTTTCATTGAGTAACTCCAATGGAAGGCCGTCCGGGGTACTGCAGGGGGAGACGGCTCAGTGCTGCCCCCTTTCATTGAGTAACTCCAATGGAAGGCCGTCCGGGGTACTGCAGGGGGAGACGGCTCAGTGCTGCCCCCTTTCATTGAGTAACCCCAATGGAAGGCCGTCAGGGGTACTGCAGGGGGAGACGGCTCAGTGCTGCCCCCTTTCATTGAGTAACTCCAATGGAAGGCCGTCCGGGGTACTGCAGGGGGAGACGGCTCAGTGCTGCCCCCTTTCATTGAGTAACACCAATGGAAGGCCGTCCGGGGTACTGCAGGGGGAGACGGCTCAGTGCTGCCCCCTTTCATTGAGTAACTCCAACGGAAGGCTGACCGGGGTACTGCAGGAGGAGACGGCTCAGTGCTGCCCCCTTTCATTGAGTAACTCCAATGGAAGGCCGACCGGGGTACTGCAGGGGGAGACGGCTCAGTGCTGCCCCCTTTCATTGAGTAACTCCAATGGAAGGCCGACCGGGGTACTGCAGGGGGAGACGGCTCAGTGCTGCCCCCTTTCATTGAGTAACCCCAATGGAAGGCCGTCAGGGGTACTGCAGGGGGAGACGGCTCAGTGCTGCCCCCTTTCATTGAGTAACTCCAATGGAAGGCCGACCGGGGTACTGCAGGAGGAGACGGCTCAGTGCTGCCCCCTTTCATTAAGTAACTCCAACGGAAGGCTGACCGGGGTACTGCAGGAGGAGACGGCTCAGTGCTGCCCCCTTTCATTGAGTAACTCCAATGGAAGGCCGACCGGGGTACTGCAGGGGGAGACGGCTCAGTGCTGCCCCCTTTCATTGAGTAACTCCAATGGAAGGCCGTCCGGGGTACTGCAGGGGGAGACGGCTCAGTGCTGCCCCCTTTCATTGAGTAACTCCAATGGAAGGCCGTCCGGGGTACTGCAGGGGGAGACGGCTCAGTGCTGCCCCCTTTCATTGAGTAAATCCAATGGAAGGCCGACCGGGGTACTGCAGGGGGAGACGGCTCAGTGCTGCCCCCTTTCATTGAGTAACTCCAATGGAAGGCCGTCCGGGGTACTGCAGGGGGAGACGGCTCAGTGCTGCCCCCTTTCATTGAGTAACTCCAATGGAAGGCCGACCGGGGTACTGCAGGGGGAGACGGGACATTCAGAGGGGGAAGAGGGGGGGGGGGGGTGGGTGAAGAGTGGGAGAGGCAGCAAAGCAAGGCAGACCGAAAGTAGAAAATGTATGATGTCATCAGTCTCCGACCATGCTGTCGTCGTCTACTCCCGCCCCCGCCTCTGTTCCCACGGAAACAACACACTCACTGTTTCCAGCCACAGTCGCATAGAAGCTGCTCGCGTGTGTGTGTGTGTAGTTTAGCAGTCATAATGTCGTCTGTCTGATCTCTCTAGTCTTGTACTACAGTGTCCGTTCTGCTGAGGCATGTCTAACGTCTGTGTGTGTGTGTGTCTGGTGTGTGTGTGTCTGGTGTGTGTGTGTGTCTGGTGTGTGTGTGTGTGTCTGGTGTGTGTGTGTATGTCTGGTGTGTGTGTGTGTCTGGTGTGTGTGTGTATGTCTGGTGTGTGTGTGTCTGGTGTGTGTGTAGTTTAGCAGTCATAATGTCGTCTGTTTGATCTCTCTAGTCTAGTACTACAGTGTCCGTTCTGCTGAGGCATGTCTAACGTCTGTGTGTCTGGTGTGTGTGTGTGTGTGTGTAGCCACGTCTCCGGTTCCAGGCTCAGAGTTGGAGCAGGCCCGCCCCCAGACCAGCGGAGAGGAGGAGCTACAGCTGCAGCTAGCCCTGGCCATGAGCAGAGAGGCTGCTGAACAGGTACACACACACACACACACATACAGTGCCTTGCGAAAGTATTCGGCCCCCTTGAACTTTGCGACCTTTTGCCACATTTCAGGCTTCAAACATAAAGATATAAAACTGTATTTTTTTGTGAAGAACCAACAACAAGTGGGACACAATCATGAAGTGGAACGACATTTATTGGATATTTCAAACTTTTTTAACAAATCAAAAACTGAAAAATTGGGCGTGCAAAATTATTCAGCCCCTTTACTTTCAGTGCAGCAAACTCTCTCCAGAAGTTCAGTGAGGATCTCTGAGGAGACGGCCCTGCTGCGATTACAGCTCTCTCTGTGTCTCTCTGTCTCTCTCGCTCCCTGTGTGTCCCTGTCTCTCTCTGTGTAGGAGGACAGGATGCGTCGGGGAGATGACCTGAGACTCCAGATGGCACTCGAGGAGAGTCGTAAAGGAAAAGCCCTCGGTGATACCGGCTCTGGAAAACTAGCCAAGAAGAAGAGAGAGGTACAGACAGAGAACTATCTAAACTAGCCAAGAAGAAGAGAGAGGTACAGACAGAACTATCTAAACTAGCCAAGAAGAAGAGAGAGGTACAGACATAACTATCTAAACTAGCCAAGAAGAAGAGAGAGGTACAGACAGAACTCTCAGTGTTTCCCATGTTATGGCTGTAGGTTGGTAGTCTGTTTTTCTCATAGCTGATTGGCCCTCATGAGACTCCTGCTGGGCTGACTGATTAACCCTCATGAGACTGCTGCTGGGCTGACTGATTGACCCTCATGAGACTCCTGCTGGGCTGACTGATTAACCCTCATGAGACTGCTGCTGGGCTGACTGATTGACCCTCATGAGACTCCTGCCGGGCTGACTGACTGACCCTCATGAGACTGCTGGCTGGGCTGACTGACTGACCCTCATGAGACTGCTGCTGGGCTGACTGACTGACCCTCATGAGACTGCTGGCTGGGCTGACTGACTGACCCTCATGAGACTGCTGCTGGGCTGACTGACTGACCCTCATGAGACTGCTGGCTGGGCTGACTGACTGACCCTCATGAGACTGCTGCTGGGCTGACTGACTGACCCTCATGAGACTGCTGCTGGGCTGACTGACTGACCCTCATGAGACTGCTGCTGTGTGGACTGATTGACGCTCATGAGACCCCTGCTGGGCTGACTGATTGACCCTCATGAGACTGCTGACTGATTGACCCTCATGAGACTCCAGCCGGGCTGACTGATTGACCCTCATGAGACTGCTGACTGATTGACCCTCATGAGACTGCTGACTGATTGACCCTCATGAGACTGCTGACTGATTGACCCTCATGAGACTGCTGACTGATTGACCCTCATGAGACTATTGCTGAGCTGACTGATTGACCCCTCATGAGACTCCTGCTGGTCTGACTGCTTGACCCTCATGAGACTGATGACTGATTGACCCTCATGAGACTGCTGACTGATTGACCCCTCATGAGACTGCTGCCTGGCTGACCCCTCATGAGACTGCTGACTGATTGACCCCTCATGAGACTGCTGACTGATTGACCCCTCATGAGAATGCTGACTGATTGACCCCTCATGAGACCCCTGCTGGGCTGGCTGATTGACCCCTCATGAGACTGCTGACTGATTGACCCCTCATGAGACTGCTGACTGATTGACCCCTCATGAGACTGCTGACTGATTGACCCCTCATGAGACCCCTGCTGGGCTGACTGATTGACCCTCATGAGACTGCTGACTGATTGACCCTCATGAGACTCCAGCCGGGCTGACTGATTGACCCTCATGAGACTGCTGACTGCTTGACCCTCATGAGACTGCTGACTGATTGACCCTCATGAGACTGCTGACTGATTGACCCCTCATGAGACTGCTGGCTGATTGACCCTCATGAGACTGCTGACTGATTGACCCCTCATGAGACTGCTGACTGATTGACCCTCATGAGACTGCTGACTGATTGACCCCTCATGAGACTGCTGACTGATTGACCCCTCATGAGACTGCTGCCTGGCTGACTGATTGACCCTCATGAGACTGCTGACTGATTGACCCCTCATGAGACTGCTGCTGGGCTGACTGATTGACCCCTCATGAGACTGCTGACTGATTGACCCCTCATGAGAATGCTGACTGATTGACCCCTCATGAGAATGCTGACTGATTGACCCCTCATGAGACTGCTGACTGATTGACCCCTCATGAGACTGCTGACTGATTGACCCCTCATGAGAATGCTGACTGATTGACCCCTCATGAGACTGCTGACTGATTGACCCCTCATGAGACTGCTGACTGATTGACCCCTCATGAGACTGCTGACTGATTGACCCCTCATGAGACTGCTGCTGGGCTGACTGATTAACCCCTCATGAGACTGCTGCTGGGCTGACTGATTGACCCCTCATGAGACTGCTGACTGATTGACCCTCATGAGACTGCTGCTGGGCTGACTGACTGACCCTCATGAGACTGCTGCTGTGTGGACTGATTGACGCTCATGAGACCCCTGCTGGGCTGACTGATTGACCCTCATGAGACTGCTGACTGATTGACCCTCATGAGACTCCAGCCGGGCTGACTGATTGACCCTCATGAGACTGCTGACTGATTGACCCTCATGAGACTGCTGACTGATTGACCCTCATGAGACTGCTGACTGATTGACCCTCATGAGACTGCTGACTGATTGACCCTCATGAGACTATTGCTGAGCTGACTGATTGACCCCTCATGAGACTCCTGCTGGTCTGACTGCTTGACCCTCATGAGACTGATGACTGATTGACCCTCATGAGACTGCTGACTGATTGACCCCTCATGAGACTGCTGCCTGGCTGACCCCTCATGAGACTGCTGACTGATTGACCCCTCATGAGACTGCTGACTGATTGACCCCTCATGAGAATGCTGACTGATTGACCCCTCATGAGACCCCTGCTGGGCTGGCTGATTGACCCCTCATGAGACTGCTGACTGATTGACCCCTCATGAGACTGCTGACTGATTGACCCCTCATGAGACTGCTGACTGATTGACCCCTCATGAGACCCCTGCTGGGCTGACTGATTGACCCTCATGAGACTGCTGACTGATTGACCCTCATGAGACTCCAGCCGGGCTGACTGATTGACCCTCATGAGACTGCTGACTGCTTGACCCTCATGAGACTGCTGACTGATTGACCCTCATGAGACTGCTGACTGATTGACCCCTCATGAGACTGCTGGCTGATTGACCCTCATGAGACTGCTGACTGATTGACCCCTCATGAGACTGCTGACTGATTGACCCTCATGAGACTGCTGACTGATTGACCCCTCATGAGACTGCTGACTGATTGACCCCTCATGAGACTGCTGCCTGGCTGACTGATTGACCCTCATGAGACTGCTGACTGATTGACCCCTCATGAGACTGCTGCTGGGCTGACTGATTGACCCCTCATGAGACTGCTGACTGATTGACCCCTCATGAGAATGCTGACTGATTGACCCCTCATGAGAATGCTGACTGATTGACCCCTCATGAGACTGCTGACTGATTGACCCCTAGTGAGACTGCTGACTGATTGACCCCTCATGAGAATGCTGACTGATTGACCCCTCATGAGACTGCTGACTGATTGACCCCTCATGAGACTGCTGACTGATTGACCCCTCATGAGACTGCTGACTGATTGACCCCTCATGAGACTGCTGCTGGGCTGACTGATTAACCCCTCATGAGACTGCTGCTGGGCTGACTGATTGACCCCTCATGAGACTGCTGACTGATTGACCCTCATGAGACTGCTGACTGATTGACCCCTCATGAGACTGCTGACTGATTGACCCCTCATGAGACTGCTGACTGATTGACCCCTCATGAGACCCCTGCTGGGCTGACTGATTGACCCTCATGAGACTGCTGACTGATTGACCCTCATGAGACTCCAGCCGGGCTGACTGAGTGACCCTCATGAGACTGCTGACTGCTTGACCCTCATGAGACTGCTGACTGATTGACCCTCATGAGACTGCTGACTGATTGACCCCTCATGAGACTGCTGTCTGATTGACCCTCATGAGACTGCTGACTGATTGACCCCTCATGAGACTGCTGACTGATTGACCCTCATGAGACTGCTGACTGATTGACCCCTCATGAGACTGCTGACTGATTGACCCCTCATGAGACTGCTGCCTGGCTGACTGATTGACCCTCATGAGACTGCTGACTGATTGACCCCTCATGAGACTGCTGCTGGGCTGACTGATTGACCCCTCATGAGACTGCTGACTGATTGACCCCTCATGAGAATGCTGACTGATTGACCCCTCATGAGAATGCTGACTGATTGACCCCTCATGAGACTGCTGACTGATTGACCCCTCATGAGACTGCTGACTGATTGACCCCTCATGAGAATGCTGACTGATTGACCCCTCATGAGACTGCTGACTGATTGACCCCTCATGAGACTGCTGACTGATTGACCCCTCATGAGACTGCTGACTGATTGACCCCTCATGAGACTGCTGCTGGGCTGACTGATTAACCCCTCATGAGACTGCTGCTGGGCTGACTGATTGACCCCTCATGAGACTGCTGACTGATTGACCCTCATGAGACTGCTGACTGATTGACCCCTCATGAGACTGCTGACTGATTGACCCCTCATGAGACTGCTGCTGGGCTGACTGATTGACCCCTCATGAGACTGCTGACTGATTGACCCCTCATGAGACTGCTGACTGATTGACCCCTCATGAGACTGCTGACTGATTGACCCCTCATGAGACTGCTGCTGGGCTGACTGATTGACCCCTCATGAGACTGCTGACTGATTGACCCTCATGAGAATGCTGACTGATTGACCCCTCATGAGACTGCTGCTGGGCTGACTGATTGACCCCTCATGAGACTGCTGGCTGATTGACCCCTCATGAGACTGCTGCTGGGCTGACTGATTGACCCCTCATGAGACTGCTGGCTGATTGACCCCTCATGAGACTGCTGCTGGGCTGACTGATTGTTTCTCGTTAGGACGGTTGTTTTTGTCTCTGTCAGGGTTTCTGTCACCCGACCTCAGGCTGATTTTTAAAATGCATTCGAAAGACGATAAATAAAATGGGTGCCGTCCAATCGGAGCAGGAACAAAGATCCCACCTGAAATACCGGCCAATGTTTTTTATTTATAAAATAAAAAAAATCACCTTTATTTAACCAGGTAGGCTAGTTGAGAACAAGTTTTCATTTGCAACTGCGACCTGGCCAAGATAAAGCATAGCAGTGTGAACAGACAACACAGAGTTACACATGGAGTAAACAATTAACAAGTCAATAACACAGTAGAAAAAAGGAGAGTCTATATATACATTGTGTGCAAAAGGCATGAGGAGGTAGGCGAATAATTACAATTTTGCAGGTTAACACTGGAGTGATAAATGATCAGATGGTCATGTACAGGTAGAGATATAGAGAGGTAGAGATGTAGAGAGAGAGAGCTTTACATCTCATCACACAGCTGATTGAAATATCGGTTGATGTAGAGGGAGAGAGAGAGAGACAGCTTTACATCCCATCACACAGCTGATTGAAATACTGGTCGATGTAGAGAGAGAGAGAGAGACAGCTTTACATCTCATCACACAGCTGATTGAAATACCGGTCGATGTAGAGAGAGACAGCTTTACATCTCATCACACAGCTGATTGAAATACCGGTCGATGTAGAGAGAGAGAGAGAGACAGCTTTACATCTCATCACACAGCTGATTGAAATACTGGTCGATGTAGAGAGAGAGAGAGACAGCTTTACATCTCATCACACAGCTGATTGAAATACCGGTCGATGTAGAGAGAGAGAGACAGCTTTACATCTCATCACACAGCTGATTGAAATACCGGTCGATGTAGAGAGAGAGAGAGACAGCTTTACATCCCATCACACAGCTGATTGAAATACCGGTCGATGTAGAGAGAGAGAGAGACAGCTTTACATCTCATCACACAGCTGATTGAAATACCGGTCGATGTAGAGAGAGAGAGACAGCTTTACATCTCATCACACAGCTGATTGAAATACCGGTCGATGTAGAGAGAGAGAGAGACAGCTTTACATCTCATCACACAGCTGATTGAAATACCGGTCGATGTAGAGAGAGAGAGACAGCTTTACATCTCATCACACAGCTGATTGAAATACCGGTCGATGTAGAGAGAGAGAGACAGCTTTACATCCCATCACACAGCTGATTGAAATACCGGTCGATGTAGAGAGAGAGAGAGACAGCTTTACATCCCATCACACAGCTGATTGAAATACCGGTCGATGTAGAGAGAGAGAGAGACAGCTTTACATCTCATCACACAGCTGATTGAAATACCGGTCGATGTAGAGAGAGAGAGACAGCTTTACATCTCATCACACAGCTGATTGAAATACCGGTCGATGTAGAGAGAGACAGCTTTACATCTCATCACACAGCTGATTGAAATACCGGTCGATGTAGAGAGAGAGAGAGAGACAACTTTACATCTCATCACACAGCTGATTGAAATACTGGTCGATGTAGAGAGAGAGAGAGACAGCTTTACATCTCATCACACAGCTGATTGAAATACCGGTCGATGTAGAGAGAGAGAGACAGCTTTACATCTCATCACACAGCTGATTGAAATACCGGTCGATGTAGAGAGAGAGAGAGACAGCTTTACATCCCATCACACAGCTGATTGAAATACCGGTCGATGTAGAGAGAGAGAGAGACAGCTTTACATCTCATCACACAGCTGATTGAAATACCGGTCGATGTAGAGAGAGAGAGACAGCTTTACATCTCATCACACAGCTGATTGAAATACCGGTCGATGTAGAGAGAGAGAGAGACAGCTTTACATCTCATCACACAGCTGATTGAAATACCGGTCGATGTAGAGAGAGAGAGACAGCTTTACATCTCATCACACAGCTGATTGAAATACCGGTCGATGTAGAGAGAGAGAGACAGCTTTACATCCCATCACACAGCTGATTGAAATACCGGTCGATGTAGAGAGAGAGAGAGACAGCTTTACATCCCATCACACAGCTGATTGAAATACCGGTCGATGTAGAGAGAGAGAGAGACAGCTTTACATCTCATCACACAGCTGATTGAAATACCGGTCGATGTAGAGAGAGAGAGACAGCTTTACATCTCATCACACAGCTGATTGAAATACCGGTCGATGTAGAGAGAGAGAGAGACAGCTTTACATCCCATCACACAGCTGATTGAAATACAATCCTAGTCATATTAGCATCCCATGCTAGTTGATGATAATCCTGTTCATATTAGCATCCCATGCTAGTTGATGATAATCCTGGTCATATTAGCATCCCATGCTAGTTGATGATAATCCTAGTCATATTAGCATCCCATGCTAGTTGATGATAATCCTGTTCATATTAGCATCCCATGCTAGTTGATGATAATCCTGGTCATATTAGCATCTCATGCTAGTTGATGATAATCCTAGTCATATTAGCATCCCATGCTAGTTGATGATAATCCTGGTCATATTAGCATCCCATGCTAGTTGATGATAATCCTGTTCATATTAGCATCCCATGCTAGTTGATGATAATCCTAGTCATATTAGCATCCCATGCTAGTTGATGATAATCTGAGCCATATTAGCATCCCATGCTAGTTGATGATAATCCTAGTCATATTAGCATCCCATGCTAGTTGATGATAATCCGAGCCATATTAGCATCCCATGCTAGTTGATGATAATCCGAGCCATATTAGCATCCCATGCTAGTTGATGATAATCCTGGTCATATTAGCATCCCATACTAGTTGATGATAATCCTAGTCATATTAGCAGTCCATGCTAGTTGATGATAATCCTGTTCATATTAGCATCCCATGCTAGTTGATGATAATCCTGGTCATATTAGCATCCCATGCTAGTTGATGATAATCCTAGTCATATTAGCATCCCATTCTAGTTGATGATAATCCTAGTCATATTAGCATCCCATGCTAGTTGACGATAATCCTGGTCATATTAGCATCCCATCTAATGGGTGGTCATCTCTCTCTCCTCCCAGCAGGCCCAGTCCTCTCTGTTAGGATCTAATGGGTTGTCATCTCTCTCTCTCTCTCTCTCCTCCCAGCAGGCCCAGTCCTCTCTGTTAGGATCTAATGGGTTGTCATCTCTCTCTCCTACCAGCAGGCCCAGTCCTCTCTGTTAGGATCTAATGGGTGGTCATCTCTCTCTCTCTCTCTCTCCTCCCAGCAGGCCCAGTCCTCTCTGTTAGGATCTAATGGGTGGTCATCTCTCTCTCTCCTCCCAACAGGCCCAGTCCTCTCTGTTAGGATCTAATGGGTGGTCATCTCTCTCTCTCTCCTCCCAGCAGGCCCAGTCCTCTCTGTTAGGATCTAATGGGTGGTCATCTCTCTCTCTCTCTCCTCCCAGCAGGCCCAGTCCTCTCTGTTAGGATCTAATGGGTGGTCATCTCTCTCTCTCTCTCTCTCTCTCTCCTCCCAGCAGGCCCAGTCCTCTCTGTTAGGATCTAATGGGTGGTCATCTCTCTCTCTCTCTCTCTCCTCCCAGCAGGCCCAGTCCTCTCTGTTAGGATCTAATGGGTGGTCATCTCTCTCTCTCTCCTCCCAGCAGGCCCAGTCCTCTCTGTTAGGATCTAATGGGTGGTCATCTCTCTCTCTCTCCTCCCAGCAGGCCCAGTCCTCTCTGTTAGGATCTAATGGGTGGTCATCTCTCTCTCCTCCCAGCAGGCCCAGTCCTCTCTGTTAGGATCTAATGGGTGGTCATCTCTCTCTCTCTCTCTCTCTCTCCTCCCAGCAGACCCAGTCCTCTCTGTTAGGATCTAATGGGTGGTCATCTCTCTCTCTCTCTCTCTCCTCCCAGCAGGCCCAGTCCTCTCTGTTGGATCTGATGGATGTTCCAGAATCGGATTCGGCCGACCCCTGGGGGGCGAGAGGAGGCGCTGCCGCCGCACCAGACCCCTGGCAGGCCTACGGTACACACACACACACACACACACACACACACACACACACACACCGTGTCTGAGTACCCGTACTTGTGCTCTAAATGGCAGGTATTTTGGTAACGAGTAAATATAATGTTTTATAGTATGTTAAATGTAGATAATGGAGTGCTTTTAAATGCCAGGATGTAAAACTCATTTTGAGGGTTTTCATCTAGTAGAATTCACCACTTCGCTAATTAGGAAGAGAATCGTCTTTTTGATATCATGTTGATATCATGTTTAACGACAGCTGATAATCCAGATTAGGGGACACGCTGTTCCCAAATGAACCAATGGGTGGGGTCCCTGACTCAATACAACAGCTGATAATCCAGATTAGGGGACACGCTGTTTCCAAATGAACCACTGGGAGTCCCTGGCTCAATACAACAGCTGATAATCCAGATTAGGGGACACGCTGTTCCCAAATGAACCACTGGGTGGGGTCCCTGACTCAATACAACAGCTGATAATCCAGATTAGGGGACACGCTGTTCCCTAATGAACCAATGGGTGGGGTCCCTGGCACAATACAACAGCTGATAATCCAGATTAGGGGACACGCCGTTCCCAAATGAACCACTGGGAGTCCCTGGCACAATACAACAGTATGATAATCCAGATTAGGGGGATGAGCTGTTCCCAAATGAACCACTGGGAGTCCCTGGCACAATACAACAGTATGATAATCCAGATTAGGGGGATGAGCTGTTCCCAAATGAACCACTGGGAGTCCCTGGCACAATACAACAGTATGATAATCCAGATTAGGGGGACACGCTTTTCCCAAATGAACCACTGGGAGTCCCTGGCACAATACAACAGTATGATAATCCAGATTAGGGGGACACGCTGTTCCCAAATGAACCACTGGGAGTCCCTGGCACAATACAACAGTATGATAATCCAGATTAGGGGGATGAGCTGTTCCCAAATGAACCACTGGGAGTCCCTGGCACAATACAACAGTATGATAATCCAGATTAGGGGGACGAGCTGTTCCCAAATGAACCACTGGGAGTCCCTGGCACAATACAACAGTATGATAATCCAGATTAGGGGGATGAGCTGTTCCCAAATGAACCACTGGGAGTCCCTGGCACAATACAACAGTATGATAATCCAGATTAGGGGGACGAGCTGCTCCCAAATGAACCACTGGGAGTCCCTGGCACAATACAACAGTATGATAATCCAGATTAGGGGGATGAGCTGTTCCCAAATGAACCACTGGGAGTCCCTGGCACAATACAACAGTATGATAATCCAGATTAGGGGGACGAGCTGTTCCCAAATGAACCCAGGACACGGGGACCAGTGGGGGACAGGGACCAGTGGGGGACAGGGACCAGTGGGGGACAGGGACCAGTGGGGGACAGGGACCAGTGGGGGACAGGGACCAGTGGGGACAGGGACCAGTGGGGACAGGGACCAGTGGGGGAAGGGGACAGGGGCCAGTGGGTTTATCAGTGGGGAAGGGGACAGGGACCAGTGGGGGAAGGGGACCAGTGGGGGACAGGGACCAGTGGGGGAAGGGGACCGAGGACCAGTGGGTGACAGGGACCAGTGTGGGACAGGGACCAGTGTGGAAGGGGAGGAAGGACAGGGACCAGTGTGGAAGGACAGGGACTGTCTGTCTCCTCTACACCTGCAGTTGTCAGAACAGTGGCTCTTTGTTCAGCAGGAATGCTGCTATACTGGTCCTGACATATCTACTGAGAGGGGGGAGAGAGAGAGAGACGGGGGGTGGGGCGGGGGGAGAGAGAGGCGGGGGGGTGGGGCGGGGGGAGAGAGAGGCGGGGGGGTGAGGGGGGGAGAGGCGGGGGGTGGAGAGGTGGGGGGAGGAGAGGTGGGGGGAGAGGTGGGGGGAGAGAGAGGGGAGGGGGAGGGCGGAGAGAGAGGGGGGGACTGAGAGAGAGGGGGGATGCCGGAGAGAGAGGGGGGAGGATGGAGAGGGGGGGGCTGAGAAAGAGAGAAGGGGGGACTGAGGGGGGAGAATGGAGAGGGGGGGTGGAGAAAGACAGAGGGGGGGACAGAGGGGGGGACTGAGGGGGGGAGGACGGAGAGGGGGTCGGAGAGAGAGAGAAGGGGGGGACTGAGGGAGGGATGGAGAGAGAGGGGGGAGGACAGAGAGGGGGGGACTGAGAGAGAGAGGGGGGGGGACTGAGGGGGGGAGGACGGCGAGGGGGGGGGGCAGAGAGAGAGAGAGAGAGGGGGGGTAGGACGGAGAGGGGGGAGAGAGATGTTAGTCGTCCAGAACAGTAGTGATCTGAAAACGAGGGAACAGCATTGTGACAGACAGCAGGAATGACTTGTCATCTGTCTACTGGGGTGGGACTCATGTTGTGTCTGTGTGTCCAGGTGCAGCCCCAACGCCAGTGGCTCCAGTAGACCCCTGGGGGCCCCCGTCCTCCTCTGTTCCCCCCATGAAGAGCAGTGATCCCTGGGGAACCAACCCTGCTCCTGACCCCTGGGGTTCAGGAGGAACCTCCTACGCAGGTACACCTCAACACCAGGGTTTAGTTAGCCGGTAGTAGCTGGCTCCTACACCTCAACACCAGGGTTTAGTTAGCCGGTAGTAGCTGGCTCCTACACCTCAACGCCAGGGATTAGTTAGCCGGTAGTAGCTGGCTCCTACACCTCAACGCCAGGGATTAGTTAGCCGGTAGTAGCTGGCTCCTACACCTCAACACCAGGGTTTAGTTAGCCGGTAGTAGCTGGCTCCTACACCTCAACACCAGGGTTTAGTTAGCCGGTAGTAGCTGGCTCCTATACCTCAACACCAGGGTTTAGTTAGCCGGTAGTAGCTGGTACACCTCAACACCAGGGTTTAGTTAGCCGGTAGTAGCTGGCTCCTACACCTCAACACCAGGGTTTAGTTAGCCGGTAGTAGCTGGCTCCTACACCTCAACACCAGGGTTTAGTTAGCCGGTAGTAGCTGGTACACCTCAACACCAGGGTTTAGTTGGCCGGTAGTAGCTGGTACACCTCAACACCAGGGTTTAGTTAGCCGGTAGTAGCTGGCTCCTACACCTCAACACCAGGGTTTAGTTAGCCGGTAGTAGCTGGCTCCTACACCTCAACGCCAGGGTTTAGTTAGCCAGTAGTAGCTGGCTCCTACACCTCAACACCAGGGTTTAGTTAGCCGGTAGTAGCTGGCTCCTACACCTCAACACCAGGGTTTAGTTAGCCGGTAGTAGCTGGCTCCTACACCTCAACGCCAGGGATTAGTTAGCCGGTAGTAGCTGGCTCCTACACCTCAACACCAGGGTTTAGTTAGCCGGTAGTAGCTGGCTCCTACACCTCAACACCAGGGTTTAGTTAGCCGGTAGTAGCTGGCTCCTACACCTCAACACCAGGGTTTAGTTAGCCGGTAGTAGCTGGCTCCTATACCTCAACACCAGGGTTTAGTTAGCCGGTAGTAGCTGGTACACCTCAACACCAGGGTTTAGTTAGCCGGTAGTAGCTGGCTCCTACACCTCAACACCAGGGTTTAGTTAGCCGGTAGTAGCTGGCTCCTACACCTCAACACCAGGGTTTAGTTAGCTGGTAGTAGCTGGTACACCTCAACACCAGGGTTTAGTTAGCCGGTAGTAGCTGGTACACCTCAACACCAGGGTTTAGTTAGCCGGTAGTAGCTGGTACACCTCAACACCAGGGTTTAGTTAGCCGGTAGTAGCTGGTACACCTCAACACCAGGGTCTAGTTAGCCGGTAGTAGCTGGCTCTTACACCTCAACACCAGGGTTTAGTTAGCCGGTAGTAGCTGGCTCCCACACCTCAACGCCAGGGTTTAGTTAGCCGGTAGTAGCTGGCTCCTACACCTCAACACCAGGGTTTAGTTAGCCGGTAGTAGCTGGTACACCTCAACACCAGGGTTTAGTTAGCCGGTAGTAGCTGGCTCCTACACCTCAACACCAGGGTTTAGTTAGCCGGTAGTAGCTGGTACACCTCAACACCAGGGTTTAGTTAGCCGGTAGTAGCTGGCTCCTACACCTCAACACCAGGGTTTAGTTAGCCGGTAGTAGCTGGCTCCTACACCTCAACACCAGGGTTTAGTTAGCCGGTAGTAGCTGGCTCCTACACCTCAACACCAGGGTTTAGTTAGCCGGTAGTAGCTGGCTCCTATACCTCAACACCAGGGTTTAGTTAGCCGGTAGTAGCTGGTACACCTCAACACCAGGGTTTAGTTAGCCGGTAGTAGCTGGCTCCTACACCTCAACACCAGGGTTTAGTTAGCCGGTAGTAGCTGGCTCCTACACCTCAACACCAGGGTTTAGTTAGCTGGTAGTAGCTGGTACACCTCAACACCAGGGTTTAGTTAGCCGGTAGTAGCTGGTACACCTCAACACCAGGGTTTAGTTAGCCGGTAGTAGCTGGTACACCTCAACACCAGGGTTTAGTTAGCCGGTAGTAGCTGGTACACCTCAACACCAGGGTCTAGTTAGCCGGTAGTAGCTGGCTCTTACACCTCAACACCAGGGTTTAGTTAGCCGGTAGTAGCTGGCTCCCACACCTCAACGCCAGGGTTTAGTTAGCCGGTAGTAGCTGGCTCCTACACCTCAACACCAGGGTTTAGTTAGCCGGTAGTAGCTGGTACACCTCAACACCAGGGTTTAGTTAGCCGGTAGTAGCTGGCTCCTACACCTCAACACCAGGGTTTAGTTAGCCGGTAGTAGCTGGTACACCTCAACACCAGGGTTTAGTTAGCCGGTAGTAGCTGGCTCCTACACCTCAACACCAGGGTTTAGTTAGCCGGTAGTAGCTGGCTCCTACACCTCAACACCAGGGTTTAGTTAGCCGGTAGTAGCTGGCTCCTACACCTCAACACCAGGGTTTAGTTAGCCGGTAGTAGCTGGCTCCTACACCTCAACACCAGGGTTTAGTTAGCCGGTAGTAGCTGGCTCCTACACCTCAACGCCAGGGTTTAGTTAGCCGGTAGTAGCTGGCTCCTACACCTCAACACCAGGGTTTAGTTAGCCGGTAGTAGCTGGCTCCTACACCTCAACACCAGGGTTTAGTTAGCCGGTAGTAGCTGGCTCCTATACCTCAACACCAGGGTTTAGTTAGCCGGTAGTAGCTGGTACACCTCAACACCAGGGTTTAGTTAGCCGGTAGTAGCTGGCTCCTACACCTCAACACCAGGGTTTAGTTAGCCGGTAGTAGCTGGCTCCTACACCTCAACACCAGGGTTTAGTTAGCTGGTAGTAGCTGGTACACCTCAACACCAGGGTTTAGTTAGCCGGTAGTAGCTGGTACACCTCAACACCAGGGTTTAGTTAGCCGGTAGTAGCTGGTACACCTCAACACCAGGGTTTAGTTAGCCGGTAGTAGCTGGTACACCTCAACACCAGGGTCTAGTTAGCCGGTAGTAGCTGGCTCTTACACCTCAACACCAGGGTTTAGTTAGCCGGTAGTAGCTGGCTCCCACACCTCAACGCCAGGGTTTAGTTAGCCGGTAGTAGCTGGCTCCTACACCTCAACACCAGGGTTTAGTTAGCCGGTAGTAGCTGGTACACCTCAACACCAGGGTTTAGTTAGCCGGTAGTAGCTGGCTCCTACACCTCAACACCAGGGTTTAGTTAGCCGGTAGTAGCTGGTACACCTCAACACCAGGGTTTAGTTAGCCGGTAGTAGCTGGCTCCTACACCTCAACACCAGGGTTTAGTTAGCCGGTAGTAGCTGGCTCCTACACCTCAACACCAGGGTTTAGTTAGCCGGTAGTAGCTGGCTCCTACACCTCAACACCAGGGTTTAGTTAGCCGGTAGTAGCTGGCTCCTACACCTCAACACCAGGGTTTAGTTAGCCGGTAGTAGCTGGCTCCTACACCTCAACGCCAGGGTTTAGTTAGCCGGTAGTAGCTGGCTCCTACACCTCAACACCAGGGTTTAGTTAGCCGGTAGTAGCTGGCTCCTACACCTCAACACCAGGGTTTAGTTAGCCGGTAGTAGCTGGCTCCTACACCTCAACGCCAGGGATTAGTTAGCCGGTAGTAGCTGGCTCCTACACCTCAACACCAGGGTTTAGTTAGCCGGTAGTAGCTGGCTCCTACACCTCAACACCAGGGTTTAGTTAGCCGGTATTAGCTGGCTCCTACACCTCAACACCAGGGTTTAGTTAGCCGGTAGTAGCTGGCTCCTATACCTCAACACCAGGGTTTAGTTAGCCGGTAGTAGCTGGTACACCTCAACACCAGGGTTTAGTTAGCCGGTAGTAGCTGGCTCCTACACCTCAACACCAGGGTTTAGTTAGCCGGTAGTAGCTGGCTCCTACACCTCAACACCAGGGTTTAGTTAGCCGGTAGTAGCTGGTACACCTCAACACCAGGGTTTAGTTAGTCAGTAGTAGCTGGTACACCTCAACACCAGGGTTTAGTTAGCCGGTAGTAGCTGGCTCCTACACCTCAACGCCAGGGTTTAGTTATCCGGTAGTAGCTGGTACACCTCAACATCAGGGTTTAGTTAGCCGGTAGTAGCTGGTACACCTCAACACCAGGGTTTAGTTAGCCGGTAGTAGCTGGTACACCTCAACACCAGGGTTTAGTTAGCCGGTAGTAGCTGGTACACCTCAACACCAGGGTCTAGTTAGCCGGTAGTAGCTGGCTCTTACACCTCAACACCAGGGTTTAGTTAGCCGGTAGTAGCTGGCTCCCACACCTCAACGCCAGGGTTTAGTTAGCCGGTAGTAGCTGGCTCCTACACCTCAACACCAGGGTTTAGTTAGCCGGTAGTAGCTGGTACACCTCAACACCAGGGTTTAGTTAGCCGGTAGTAGCTGGCTCCTACACCTCAACACCAGGGTTTAGTTAGCCGGTAGTAGCTGGTACACCTCAACACCAGGGTTTAGTTAGCCGGTAGTAGCTGGCTCCTACACCTCAACACCAGGGTTTAGTTAGCCAGTAGTAGCTGGCTCCTACACCTCAACACCAGGGTTTAGTTAGCCGGTAGTAGCTGGCTCCTACACCTCAACACCAGGGTTTAGTTAGCCGGTAGTAGCTGGCTCCTACACCTCAACACCAGGGTTTAGTTAGCCGGTAGTAGCTGGCTCCTACACCTCAACACCAGGGTTTAGTTAGCCGGTAGTAGCTGGTACACCTCAACACCAGGGTTTAGTTAGCCGGTAGTAGCTGGCTCCTACACCTCAACACCAGGGTTTAGTTAGCCGGTAGTAGCTGGCTCCTACACCTCAACACCAGGGTTTAGTTAGCCGGTAGTAGCTGGTACACCTCAACACCAGGGTTTAGTTAGTCAGTAGTAGCTGGTACACCTCAACACCAGGGTTTAGTTAGCCGGTAGTAGCTGGCTCCTACACCTCAACGCCAGGGTTTAGTTATCCGGTAGTAGCTGGTACACCTCAACATCAGGGTTTAGTTAGCCGGTAGTAGCTGGTACACCTCAACACCAGGGTTTAGTTAGCCGGTAGTAGCTGGTACACCTCAACACCAGGGTTTAGTTAGCCGGTAGTAGCTGGTACACCTCAACACCAGGGTCTAGTTAGCCGGTAGTAGCTGGCTCTTACACCTCAACACCAGGGTTTAGTTAGCCGGTAGTAGCTGGCTCCCACACCTCAACGCCAGGGTTTAGTTAGCCGGTAGTAGCTGGCTCCTACACCTCAACACCAGGGTTTAGTTAGCCGGTAGTAGCTGGTACACCTCAACACCAGGGTTTAGTTAGCCGGTAGTAGCTGGCTCCTACACCTCAACACCAGGGTTTAGTTAGCCGGTAGTAGCTGGTACACCTCAACACCAGGGTTTAGTTAGCCGGTAGTAGCTGGCTCCTACACCTCAACACCAGGGTTTAGTTAGCCGGTAGTAGCTGGCTCCTACACCTCAACACCAGGGTTTAGTTAGCCGGTAGTAGCTGGCTCCTACACCTCAACACCAGGGTTTAGTTAGCCGGTAGTAGCTGGCTCCTACACCTCAACACCAGGGTTTAGTTAGCCGGTAGTAGCTGGCTCCTACACCTCAACACCAGGGTTTAGTTATCCGGTAGTAGCTGGCTCCTACACCTCAACACCAGGGTTTAGTTAGCCGGTAGTAGCTGGCTCCTACACCTCAACACCAGGGTTTAGTTAGCCGGTAGTAGCTGGCTTCTACACCTCAACGCCAGGGTTTAGTTAGCCGGTAGTAGCTGGCTTTTGGCCCAAAATAATCATAATGGAAAAAGCCTATTCTTATTTTCATATGTAAATAAAATTCACAGCGGCCAATTGTTTGAAACCTGGATATTTTCGTTCATGTTTTGAGGTAATGTTTACCCTTTTAAAGTAGCATCGTCAAAACCCAACCTGAGATGTTTAGGGAGTTACTTCATCAAGACTTCCTCGTGGGCCGTTGAATCCAGCATTTCTGTCCTCTTCTACTGGTTTTCAAATCAACTTTCTTTCGTTGTCCGGAAGCCAAAGGTACAATCCTAGTCGTATTGACGACCCGTTGTGTGGGGGCGGGTCCCGGTCGGTATTGAGGGCGGGCCCCGGTCCCGGCCGGTTTTGATTGCGGGCTCAAATGTCTGCGTCAGTAAGTTTTCAACCCACAGTTGAAACTGGAGCAGCAGCATGACCAGGTGGACTGGGGACAACAAGGACTCATCAGCCAGGGGTAACCTGTCTCTCTCTCTCTGTAATCCTCTAGGTGATGGTCGGGGTCTCTCCTCCCTGACTAGTGGTACCGGGGACCTGTTTGACCCTCTGCCCAACAGGAAGACCCCAGAGTCCTTCCTGGGTCCTAATGCAGCATTGGTCAACCTGGACTCACTGGTCACCAAGCCTCCTCAGCCTGCTCCTATTGTCAACCCCTTCCTCGTTGCCGCAGGTACCGACACCCCCCCGTACCGACACCCCCCCGTACCGACACCCCCCCGTACCGACACCCCCCCGTACCGACACCCCCTTGTACCGAGACACCCAGTACTGGGCAGATGGTACACCAGCGGTCCTCAAAAACCCATTTTGGGTTTTTGGCCCCATATCAAAGCTTGATGATTAGTTTTATTTAAATCATGTCCCCAAAATGTCCATTTTATTTGGCGCGTTTGATTCAGAACCGGTTCCAACTCCCCCCAACATGCCTACAAAGGATATAATAAGTGACCTGTAAACTTGGTCCAAACATTTCAAACAACGTTGCAGATCCAAACTTAGGTATTTTAAAACGTAAATAATCGATCAAATTTAAGATGGGATGAACTGCGTTCAGTACCGGGCGAAAACAAAGTGAAGCACGTTCCACTTGAGTCCCTCTGAGTGACACATGGAAAGAACAGGACTACTTTCTCACAAGAAAAAACAGCAACCAATTTCTAAAGACTGTTGACATCTAGTGGCAGCCTTAGGAACTGCAGGCAAATTCCTGTTAAAACGGCCTTGCCATAGAAAACACATTGAGCTCAAAACAACATTTTCCCTGGATGGATTGTGCTCGGGGTTTCGCCAAATCAGTTATGTTATACTCACAGACATTTAGAAACTTCAGAAGGTTTCAGTTAATGTTGTTCACAGTCAAACAGTTTATTTTATTTTTACATTTTTTTCCCCCCAATTTCGTGGTGTCTAATTGTTTTAGTAGCTACTATCTTGTCTCATCGCTACAGCTCCCGTACGGGCTCGGGAGAGACGAAGGTTGAAAGTCATGCGTCCTCCGATACACAACCCAACCAAGCCGCACCGCTTCATAACACAGCGTGCATCCAACCCGGGAAGCCAGCCGCACCAATGTGTCGGAGGAAACACCGTGCACCTGGCGACCTTGGTCGGAATGCACTGCGCCCGGCCCGCCACAGGAGTCACTGGTGCGCGATGAGACAAGGACACCCCTACCGACCAAACCCTCCCTAACCCGGGCGACGCTAGGCCAATTGCAACCTCCCGGTCGCGGCCGGTTACGACAGAGCCTGGGCGCGAACCCAGAGTCTCTGGTGGCACAGTTAGACTTCCCTAAGAAGTGTTAAAGTACACAAGATAAAATAAATAAGCATAAATATGGGTTGTATTTCCAATGGTGTTTGTTCTTCACTGGTTGCCCTTTTCTCGTGGCAACAGGTCACAAATCTTGCTGCTGTGATGGCACACTGTGGAATTTCACCCAGTAGATATGGGAGTTTATCAAAATTGGATTTGTTTTCGAATTCTTTGTGGATCTGTGTAATCTGAGGGAAATATGTCTCTCTAATATGGTCATACATTGGGCAGGAGGTTAGGAAGTGCAGCTCAGTTTCCACCTCATTTTGTGGTCAGTGTTGCACATAGCCTGTCTTCTCTTGAGAGCCATGTCTGCCTACGGCGGCCTTTCTCAATAGCAAGGCTATGCTCACTGAGTCTGTACATAGTCTCAATCTCTCTCTCTGGTGTTTGGTAATGCTGATGTCTTCTCTGTGTTCTGTTTGTCTCTCCTGTGTCTCCTTAGGAGCCGCCCCTGTAGCCGCCCCCCAGGCCAACCCCTTCCAGATGGGCCAGCCTAACCCCCCTACCCTAAACCAGATGAGAGTCAGCCCTATGCCAGGCCTGAGTCTGGGAGGGGGAGCAGGGTTCAGCAGCTTGTCCTCCATGGTAGACCCTCTGCCCCCCCTGACGGGCCACATGGTGCCCGGGGTTGGAGGGATGGGGGGTTTCCCGGCCTCTATGCCTCTGACCCAGCCCCTCTTCGGCTCAGCTCTGCCCCCCACAGCTGGCACACAGCCCCCCGGGACCACTAACCCCTTCTTGTTGTGAGGAACGCCTCAACTACACCCCCCCCCCCCCCCTCCTCTTCCTCCCTCTTCCTCTCTCTCTTCCTCTCTCCCCTCTGCTCTTCCCCTCTCCACTCTGCTCTTCCTCTCTCCCCTCTCCCTCTCTGTTCTCTCTCTCCTCTTCCTTTCTCTCTCTCCTCTTCCTTTCTCTCTCTCCTCTTCCTTTCTCTCTCTCCTCTTCCTTTCTCTCTCTCTCCTCTTTCTTTCTCTCTCCTCTCTCTCCTCTTCCTCTCTCTCCTCTTCCTCTCTCTCCTCTCCCCTCTTCCTCTCTCTCCTCTCCCCTCTTCCTCTCTCCCCTCTGCTCTTCCTCTCTCTCTCCTCTTCCTCTCTCTCCTCTTCTCTTCCTCTCTCCTCTCCCTCTGTCTTATATCAGATACTGTATCCTGTAGACAGTATTCCTGGCTGTTCTGACTGTTTTTAATGCTAGTCTGATCATAGAGTGAATCTAACTAAACTTGTACAACCCCAGGTGTGTGTGTGTGTGTACTAAGCAGGGATTTTGCACATGCTTAATTAGCTGTGACTGTTGCTTCACCGTTAGTCCTTAGCTGGAGACGACTCCACTGCCTGGTACACTGTGTTACTACCCCCCCCGCCCCGTTACCGGCCACAACTTGTGAGGTCACTGCTTAGCGACCCTGACCTATGACCCTGACACACAGCCACATGTGAATTCCCCCCCCCCCCCGAGGTCAACGTGTGAATTCCCCCCCCGAGGTCAACGTGTGAATTCCCACCCCAATTTTCACCCCCCCTGAGGTCGTGTGAATTTTCACCCCCCCCCCCCCCCCCTGAGGTCAACGTGTGAATTTTCACCCCCCCCTGAGGTCAACGTGTGAATTTTCACCCCCCCCCCTGAGGTCAACGTGTGAATTTTCACCCCCCCTGAGGTCAACGTGTGAATTTTCACCCCCCCCCCCCCCCCCCTGAGGTCAACGTGTGAATTTTCACCCCCCCCCCCCTGAGGTCAACGTGTGAATTTTCACCCCCCCGCAAATGTATATATGAACTTTAACCCCTGAGGTCAACGTATATATGAACTTTAACCCCTGAGGTCAACGTATATGAACTGGTGACTGGGTGGATGAACTTTCTCAGAAGAGGAAGAGACGGTGTTTATTTGGGAGTGAAAGACTCAAGGGACTTGTTTCTGTAGACTAAAGATGTCTGTTATTATACAACTGTCTGGAGTCCTTTAGGGCCCCCCCCCCCCCCGGCTGGAGTCCTTTAGGGCCCCCCCCCACCCGGCTGGAGTCCTTTAGGGCCCCCCCCCTAGAGTCCTTTAGGGCCCCCCCACCCGGCTGGAGTCCTTTAGGGCCCCCCCACCCGGCTGGAGTCCTTTAGGCCCCCCCCCCCGGCTGGAGTCCTTTAGTTAACCTCTGACTCCAGGACTGTGGTTAACGGGGCCCTAACCTCTGACTCAAGGACTGTGGTTAACTGGGCCCTAACCTCCTCCATTTAGAGAGACAGGAGTTAACATCTGACTCCAGGACTGTGGTTAACTGGCTGAATATTAGTAATCTCACATCTTATAATCATCTTTATATTGCTACTACACTGTCTGTAACCATCTATCTCCTAGTGGAACTGACCTGTCTGTCTGTAACCACCTATCTCCTAGGGTAACTGACCTGTCTGTCTGTAACCACCTATCTCCTAGTGGAACTGACCTGTCTGTCTGTAACCACCTATCTCCTAGGGTAACTGACCTGTCTGTAACCATCTATCTCCTAGTGGAACTGACCTGTCCTAGACTACACAACCTGTCTGTCTGTCTGTAACCACCTATCTCCTAGTGGAACTGACCTGTCTGTCTGTAACCATCTATCTCCTAGTGGAACTGACCTGTCTGTCTGTAACCACCTATCTCCTAGGGTAACTGACCTGTCTGTAACCATCTATCTCCTAGTGGAACTGACCTGTCCTAGACTACACAACCTGTCTGTCTGTCTGTAACCACCTATCTCCTAGTGGAACTGACATGTCTGTCTGTAACCATCTATCTCTTAGTGTAACTGACCTGTCCTAGACTACACAACCTGTCTGTCTGTGTCTGTAACCACCTATCTCCTAGTGGAACTGACCTGTCTGTCTGTAACCATCTATCTCCTAGTGTAACTGACCTGTCCTAGACTACACAACCTGTCTGTCTGTAACCACCTATCTCCTAGTGGAACTGACCTGTCTGTCTGTAACCATCTATCTCCTAGTGTAACTGACCTGTCCTAGAATACACAACCTGTCTGTAACCATCTATCTCCTAGGGTAACTGACCTGTCTGTCTGTAACCATCTATCTCCTAGTGGAACTGACCTGTCCTAGACTACACAACCTGTCTGTCTGTCTGTCTGTAACCATCTATCTCCTAGTGTAACTGACCTGTCCTAGACTACACAACCTGTCTGTCTGTAACTACCTAGTACCCTCCCCTGGACTGGTATTACAGCTGAGACAGACAGGGGGCCCTTTCTACCTAGTACCCTCCCCTGGACTGGTATTACAGCTGAGACAGACAGGGGGCCCTTTCTACCTAGTACCCTCCCCTGGACTGGTATTACAGCTCAGACAGACAGGGGGCCCTTTCTACCTTGTACCCTCCCCTGGACTGGTATTACAGCTGAGACAGGGGGCCCTTTCTACCTAGTACCCTCCCCTGGACTGGTATTACAGCTGAGACAGGGGGCCCTTTCTACCTAGTACCCTCCCCTGGACTGGTATTACAGCTGAGACAGACAGGGGGTTCTACCTAGTACCCTCTCCTGGACTGGTATTACAGCTGACACAGACAGGGGGCCCTTTCTACCTAGTACCCTTCCCTGGACTGGTATTACAGCTGAGACAGACAGGGGGCCCTTTCTACCTAGTACCCTCCCCTGGACTGGTATTACAGCTGAGACAGGGGGCCCTTTCTACCTAGTACCCTTCCCTGGACTGGTATTACAGCTGAGACAGACAGGGGGCCCTTTCTACCTAGTACCCTTCCCTGGACTGGTATTACAGCTGAGACAGACAGGGGGCCCTTTCTACCTAGTACCCTCCCCTGGACTGGTATTACAGCTGAGACAGACAGGGGGCCCTTTCTACCTAGTACCCTCCCCTGGACTGGTATTATAGCTGAGACAGGGGGCCCTTTCTACTCAGGCACAGGGAGGGGCAGCTCAGAACGTGAGGGGGGGGGGGGGGGGGGGGGGGGTGTTTGTGGTCCTGGGTGATTCTCTGCAACAACAACTAAAATGGATTTTAAAAAGGAAAGTGTAACAATGGTCCTTCTGTGTTAGCGGTTGAAAATGTGGTTTTGTCAGGTCTTCCTCTTCTGATGCTATGATGCCTCGTTCTGTCTGTGTGTAGTCTGGTGCTGTGAGGTTACTAGGCTTCACAGACAACAGTCTGGTGCTGTGAGGTTACTAGGCTTCACAGACAACAGTCTGGCGCTGTGAGGTTACTAGGCTTCACAGACAACAGTCTGGTTACTAGGCTTCACAGACAACAGTCTGGTTACTAGGCAACATTATGACACTCCTTCCTGTCTGAAAGCGTCCCCATGTTCAGAATTATATTTGCATTATTCTCACTCTAGTCTTTATTTACACATTTAATATTTCCTGGGAGCTGCTTGTGTCTGGATGGTGTGCTAACCTGTTTGACATTATAATAATGTAATATAATTTATATCGTTTGTATTATCCTAACATAATATTGTGGGTCTTTTTATTCTGTAATTTCTTCCTGGGGGGTTTTATAGGATCCGGGGGGGGGGGGGGGTATATTAACACCAGTCTAAACCAGCTTCACCTGGAGCTGCTATGGGACAATAAAATGGATCACTTTCAGCGCTGACGTCTCCATGTGTGGCCTGTTTCTCTCTCTCGTGTGTTTGTGTGTGTGTGGCCTGTTTCTCTCTCTCTCTCTCTCTCTCGTGTGTGTTGGCCTGTTTCTCTCGTGTGTGTTGGCCTGTTTCTCTCTCTCGTGTGTTTGTGTGTGTGTGGCCTGTTTCTCTCTCTCGTGTGTTTGTGTGTGTGTGGCCTGTTTCTCTCTCTCTCTCTCTCTCGTGTGTGTTGGCCTGTTTCTCTCTCTCGTGTGTTTGTGTGTGTGTGGCCTGTTTCTCTCTCTCTCTCTCTCTCGTGTGTGTTGGCCTGTTTCTCTCGTGTGTGTTGGCCTGTTTCTCTCTCTCGTGTGTGTGTTGGCCTGTTTCTCTCTCTCTCTCTCTCTCGTGTGTGTGGCCTGTTTCTCTCTCTCGTGTGTGTGTGTGGCCTGTTTCTCTCTCTCGTGTGTGTGGCCTGTTTCTCTCTTGTGTGTGTGTGTGGCCTGTTTCTCTCGTGTGTGTGTGTGTGGCCTGTTTCTCTCTCTCTCGTGTGTGTGTGGCCTGTTTCTCTCTCGTGTGTGTGTGGCCTGTTTCTCTCTCTCGTGTGTGTGTGTTACTGATGTGCGGCTGGAAACACACAGTACAACCACGGGTGTATCCATTTAGTCTAAATGTTTTGCAACGGAAATCATTCACTCCAAAAACCGGATCAGGTTTCGCAACGGAAAAAAATACGAGTTTCTAATTGGACAAGTTCAGGTCCCGTTTAGTTTCTAGAGTTAAAACGGTTTTCCCGCTGCCAAACCATTTGGGTCTGTGACCCGCGACTGGTCGTCACCTCTCACCTTCTACTGTAACGGAAACAGAGGTCGTAGAGACGTACACAAGGTCGTAGAGGTCGTAGAGACGTACACAACACGGACTACACCTTGTTCATGAAACACATTTTATTATCAGTCCAAAAACTACAACACAGATCAAGCGATAACCGGCATAAGCTAGAAGCCGATGTTTTTGTTTTTTTTGGAGGTTGGGTGGCTGTCCAATCGGTGATCGTTGTCAGGAAGCCACGCCCCGCCCTACTATCGTAAAGACGTTCAGAAGGAGAAAGTGTAGGATATATAGAAAATAAAGATGCTCAGGATTTGAAAAATCCTTCTGCTAACCTTAACCAGTTACTTATCGGCAGGGTAGCCTAGTGGTTAGAGCTAGTAACCCGAAAGGTTGCAAGATTGCAAGATCGAATCCCCGAGCTGACAAGGTACAAAATCTGCCCCTGAACAAGGCAGTTAACCCGCTGTTCCCCGGTAGGCCGTCATTGTAAATAAGAATTTGTTCTTAACTGACTTGCCTAGTTAAATATATTAAGGATACATTAAAAAACAATGACTATCCAAATAAAGTGAGAGCAGGATTTATCTTAATGCCGCTCCGTGCAGCCGTCAGGGAACGTCCCCCGTTTTAGATATGAACGCAGAGGATTTATCTTAATGCAGCCGTCGGGTAGCGTCCCTCGTTTTAGATATAAACGCAGAGGATTTATCTTAATGCAGCCGTCGGGTAGCGTCCCTCGTTTTAGATATAAACGCAGAGGATTTATCTTAAAGCAGCCGTCGGGGAACGTCCCCCGTTTTAGATATAAACGCAGAGGATTTATCTTAATGCAGCCGTCGGGGAACGTCCCCCGTTATAAACGCAGAGGATTTATCTTAAAGCAGCCGTCGGGTAGCGTCCCTCGTTTTAGATATAAACGCAGAGGATTTATCTTAATGCAGCCGTCGGGGAACGTCCCCCGTTTTAGATATAAATGCAGAGGATTTATCTTAATGCAGCCGTCGGGTAACGTCCCCCGTTTTAGATATAAACGCAGAGGATTTATCTTAATGCAGCTGTCGGGTAACGTCCCCCGTTTTAGATATAAACACAGAGGATTTATCTTAATGCAGCCGTCGGGGAACGTCCCCCGTTTTAGATATAAACGCAGAGGATTTATCTTAATGCAGCCGTCGGGGAACGTCCCCCGTTATAAACGCAGGGGATTTATCTTAATGCAGCCGTCGGGTAGCATCCCCCGTTTTAGATATAAACACAGAGGATTTATCTTAATGCAGCCGTCGGGTAGCATCCCCCGTTTTAGATATAAACGCAGAGGATTTATCTTAATGCAGCCGTCGGGGAACGTCCCCCGTTTTAGATATAAACGCAGAGGATTTATCTTAATGCAGCCGTCGGGGAACGTCCCCCGTTATAAACGCAGAGGATTTATCTTAATGCAGCCGTCGGGGAACGTCCCCCGTTATAAACGCAGAGGATTTATCTTAATGCAGCCGTCGGGGAACGTCCCCCGTTTTAGATATAAACGCAGAGGATTTATCTTAATGCAGCCGTCGGGGAACGTCCCCCGTTATAAACGCAGAGGATTTATCTTAAAGCAGCCGTCGGGGAACGTCCCCCGTTTTAGATATAAACGCAGAGGATTTATCTTAATGCAGCCGTCGGGGAACGTCCCCCGTTTTAGATATAAACGCAGAGGATTTATCTTAATGCAGCCGTCGGGGAACGTCCCCCGTTATAAACGCAGAGGATTTATCTTAATGCAGCCGTCGGGGAACGTCCCCCGTTATAAACGCAGAGGATTTATCTTAATGCAGCCGTCGGGTAACGTCCCTCGTTTTAGATATAAACGCAGAGGATTTATCTTAATGCAGCCGTCGGGGAACGTCCCCCGTTATAAACGCAGAGGATTTATCTTAATGCAGCCGTCGGGGAACGTCCCCCGTTATAAACGCAGGGGATTTATCTTAATGCAGCCGTCGGGTAGCATCCCCCGTTTTAGATATAAACACAGAGGATTTATCTTAATGCAGCCGTCGGGTAGCATCCCCCGTTTTAGATATAAGCGCAGAGGATTTATCTTAATGCAGCCGTCGGGGAACGTCCCCCGTTTTAGATATAAACGCAGAGGATTTATCTTAATGCAGCCGTCGGGGAACGTCCCCCGTTATAAACGCAGAGGATTTATCTTAATGCAGCCGTCGGGGAACGTCCCCCGTTATAAACGCAGAGGATTTATCTTAAAGCAGCCGTCGGGGAACGTCCCCCGTTTTAGATATAAACGCAGAGGATTTATCTTAATGCAGCCGTCGGGGAACGTCCCCCGTTTTAGATATAAACGCAGAGGATTTATCTTAATGCAGCCGTCGGGGAACGTCCCCCGTTTTAGATATAAACGCAGAGGATTTATCTTAAAGCAGCCGTCGGGGAACGTCCCCCGTTTTAGATATAAACGCAGAGGATTTATCTTAATGCAGCCGTCGGGGAACGTCCCCCGTTTTAGATATAAACGCAGAGGATTTATCTTAATGCAGCCGTCGGGTAACGTCCCCCGTTTTAGATATAAACGCAGAGGATTTATCTTAATGCAGCTGTCGGGTAACGTCCCCCGTTTTAGATATAAACACAGAGGATTTATCTTAATGCAGCCGTCGGGGAACGTCCCCCGTTTTAGATATAAACGCAGAGGATTTATCTTAATGCAGCCGTCGGGGAACGTCCCCCGTTATAAACGCAGAGGATTTATCTTAATGCAGCCGTCGGGTAACGTCCCTCGTTTTAGATATAAACGCAGAGGATTTATCTTAATGCAGCCGTCGGGGAACGTCCCCCGTTTTAGATATAAACGCAGAGGATTTATCTTAATGCAGCCGTCGGGGAACGTCCCCCGTTATAAACGCAGAGGATTTATCTTAAAGCAGCCGTCGGGGAACGTCCCCCGTTTTAGATATAAACGCAGAGGATTTATCTTAATGCAGCCGTCGGGGAACGTCCCCCGTTTTAGATATAAACGCAGAGGATTTATCTTAATGCAGCCGTCGGGGAACGTCCCCCGTTTTAGATATAAACGCAGAGGATTTATCTTAATGCAGCCGTCGGGGAACGTCCCCCGTTTTAGATATAAACGCAGAGGATTTATCTTAATGCAGCCGTCGGGGAACGTCCCCCGTTTTAGATATAAACACAGAGGATTTATCTTAATGCAGCCGTCGGGGAACGTCCCCCGTTTTAGATATAAACGCAGAGGATTTATCTTAATGCAGCCGTCGGGGAACGTCCCCCGTTTTAGATATAAACGCAGAGGATTTATCTTAATGCAGCCGTCGGGGAACGTCCCCCGTTTTAGATATAAACATAGAGGATTTATATTAATGCAGCAGTCGGGGAACGTCCCCCGTTATAAACGCAGAGGATTTATCTCAATGCAGCCGTCGGGGAACGTCCCCCGTTTTAGATATAAACGCAGAGGATTTATCTTAATGCAGCCGTCAGGGAACGTCCCCCGTTTTAGATATAAACGCAGAGGATTTATCTTAATGCAGCCGTCGGGGAACGTCCCCCGTTTTAGATATAAACGCAGAGGATTTATCTTAATGCAGCCGTCCGGGAACATCCCCCGTTTTAAACACAGAGGATTTATCTTAATGCAGCCGTCCGGGAACATCCCCCGTTTTAAACACAGAGGATTTATCTTAATGCAGCCGTCGGGGAACGTCCCCCGTTTTAGATATAAACGCAGAGGATGCCCTCTGGAAACCTTGACGGCTCTTAACCCACTTCCACCTCCGACGCTGTCAAAACGTAAAGAGGAACTGATTTGAATCGGGACCTTTTTTTTTTCCCTGACTTCCCTGAGAGAGAGAGACAGATCATCAGACCGAACACGTTGACTTACGAACACCTGGTTATTAACGGGGAGGCTGGGGATTCAATACATTTGAAGGTTGTACACAATGCGGCTTTAAAAAAAAGAGACATTTAAAAGGCATTGTTTTCATTCATGTAAAGGCTGTTGTTGGTCAACGGGGAAAATTATCTTTTAAAAACTGCATCGTCAGCTGTCCAGATAGATTATTATAGAGGGGATCGTCAGCTGTCCAGCTCGCTGCTCAACAGAGTCCTGGTTTACATTAATGTCACCCCCCCCCCCCCCCCCCCCCCCCCCCCCCCCCCCCCAGGCCAGATAGATTATTGTAGAGGGGATCGGCAGGTCCTGGATCAGTCTGATGTCTTTAAACCAGCCTGATGTCTTTAAACCAGCCTTATTATAGAGGGGATCGGCAGGTCCTGGATCAGTCAGATGTCTTTAAACCAGCCTTATTATAGAGGGATCAGTGGATCAGCAGGTCCTAGATCAGTCTGAATGGAAGTGGGGGGGGTAGAAGCTCTCCTGTTCCTCGAGGAGAGAGACCAGACATCACTAACACCTACAGTATCCAGCTGCTACTGATGGGACCACACACAGGGGTCAGGGAGGGAGATGGTGTTGTCTTTGGTCCCTGTGTGTGTTTCCGTCACGTGCTGTAGGGCTGGTCTCCCGGTCCGATGCCTGCAGTGTGTGTGTGTGTTTCCATCACGTGCTGTAGGGCTGGTCTCCCGGTCCGATGCCTGCAGTGTGTGTGTGTGTTTCCATCACGTGCTGTAGGGCTGGTCTCCTGGTCCGATGCCTGCAGCAGTGTGTGACAGAGTGTGTGAGGTCTCGGAAGGTGTGGTGTCGTAACCCAGTCTCTTCATGTCTTTAGTCACAATGTGGAAGGAGAGGGAGACGAAACCCTGAGAACGGACCCTGGTCACTGAGACACACAGGAGGGAGAGACACACAGGAGGGAGAGACACACAGGAGGGAGAGACACACAGGAGGGAGAGACACACAGGAGGGAGAGACACACAGGAGGGAGAGACACACAGGAGGGAGAGACACACACGGAGAGACACACAGGAGGGAGAGACACACACGGAGAGACACACAGGAGGGCGAGACACACGGAGAGACACACAGGAGGGCGAGACACACAGGAGGGCGAGACACACAGGAGAGAGAAATGGAGAGATACACAGGAGGGAGGGAGAGAGAGAGACATATGAGGGAGAGACACATAGGAGAGATACACACATAGGAGAGAGAAAGGGAGAGACACATAGGAGAGATACACACATAGGAGAGAGAAAGGGAGAGACACATAGGAGGGAGAAAGGGAGAGACACATAGGAGAGAGAAAGGGAGAGACACATAGGAGGGAGACATGGTAGTGAGAAGACACCAGGATACATTTAAAGACCCTACCAACATTACAATGTGCTTTTTTAAAAAGGGATTTATGCTTCAGTCGACCTGCACCATGAATAGGATCAACGAATATTTAGGGTAAACTGAAGCAACACGTCTTTGAACGAATCCCGGCAGAACTCTACCACACACAGAAACAGAGCCTACCTTCTCTACCACACACAGAAACAGAGCCTACCTTCTCTACCACACACAGACACAGAGCCTACCTTCTCTACCACACACAGAAACAGAGCCTACCTTCTCTATCACACACAGACACAGAGCCTACCTTCTCTACCACACACAGAAACAGAGCCTACCTTCTCTACCACACACAGACACAGAGCCTACCTTCTCTACCACACACAGAAACACAGAGCCTACCTTCTCTACCACACACAGAAACAGAGCCTACCTTCTCTACCACACACAGACACAGAGCCTACCTTCTCTACCACACACAGAAACAGAGCCTACCTTCTCTACCACACACAGAAACAGAGCCTACCTTCTCTACCACACACAGACACAGAGCCTACCTTCTCTACCACACACAGAAACAGAGCCTACCTTCTCTACCACACACAGAAACAGAGCCTACCTTCTCTACCACACACAGACACAGAGCCTACCTTCTCTACCACACACAGACACAGAGCCTACCTTCTCTACCACACACAGAAACAGAGCCTACCTTCTCTACCACACACAGATACAGAGCCTACCTTCTCTACCACACACAGACACAGAGCCTACCTTCTCTACCACACACAGACACAGAGCCTACCTTCTCTGCCCTCTCCCTGGGCCACGACTTTAGGATCGGTGAACTCTGGACGCCGCCCCAGCAGCCAACTGCAGAGACACACACACACTTAGCCCCCCAGCATTAAACACACACACTTAGCCCCCAGTAACACACACACTTAGCCCCCAGTAACACACACACTTAGCCCCCAGTAACACACACACTTAGCCCCCCAGCATTAAACACACACACTTAGCCCCCAGCATTAAACACACACACTTAGCCCCCAGCATTAAACACACACACTTAGCCCCCAGTAACACACACACTTAGCCCCCAGTAACACACACACTTAGCCCCCCAGCATTAAACACACACACTTAGCCCCCCAGCATTAAACACACACACTTAGCCCCCAGTAACACACACACTTAGCCCCCAGTAACACACACACTTAGCCCCCAGTAACACACACACTTAGTCCCCAGTAACACACACACTTAGCCCCCAGCATTAAACACACACACTTAGCCCCCAGTAACACACACACTTAGCCCCCCAGCATTAAACACACACACTTAGCCCCCCAGCATTAAACACACACACTTAGTCCCCAGTAACACACACACTTAGTCCCCAGTAACACACACACTTAGTCCCCAGTAACACACACACTTAGCCCCCAGTAACACACACACTTAGCCCCCAGCATTAAACACACACACTTAGCCCCCAGTAACACACACACTTAGTCCCCAGTAACACACACACTTAGTCCCCAGTAACACACACACTTAGCCCCCAGTAACACACACACTTAGTCCCCCAGCATTAAACACACACACTTAGTCCCCCAGTAACACACACACTTAGCCCCCCAGTAACACACACACTTAGTCCCCCAGTAACACACACACTTAGTCCCCCAGTAACACACACACTTAGCCCCCCAGCATTAAACACACACACTTAGTCCCCCAGCATTAAACACACACACTTAGTCCCCCAGTAACACACACACTTAGTCCCCCAGTAACACACACACTTAGTCCCCCAGTAACACACACACTTAGTCCCCCAGTAACACACGCACTTAGCCCCCCAGCATTAAACACACACACTTAGTCCCCCAGTAACACACACACTTAGTCCCCCAGTAACACACACACTTAGTCCCCCAGTAACACACACACTTAGTCCCCCAGTAACACACGCACTTAGCCCCCCAGCATTAAACACACACACTTAGCCCCCAGCATTAAACACACACACTTAGTCCCCCAGCATTAAACACACACACTTAGTCCCCCAGTAACACACGCACTTAGCCCCCCCGCGTTTAGCACACAGTAAGACACACACACGTACGTTACCTTGTGAATTTCTGTAGTCTTGATGTGGATTCAGGAACAAACATTGGGATGGTTCTGGTGTGTCTGAAAACAAGAGATCACATTAGAGGAGAGATACTGACTGTCCAGGAGAGAGAAAGAGGAGAGAGGAAGAGGAGAGATACTGACTGTCCAGGAGAGAGGAAGGGGAGGAGGAGAGATACTGACTGTCCAGGAGAGAGGAAGGGGAGGAGGAGAGATACTGACTGTCCAGGAGAGAGGAAGGGGAGGAGGAGAGATACTGACTGTCCAGGAGAGAGGAAGAGGAGGAGAGATACTGACTGTCCAGGAGAGAGGAAGAGGAGGAGAGATACTGACTGTCCAGGAGAGAGGAAGAGGAGGAGAGATACTGACTGTCCAGGAGAGAGGAAGAGGAGGAGAGATACTGACTGTCCAGGAGAGAGGAAGAGGAGGAGAGATACTGACTGTCCAGGAGAGAGGAAGAGGAGCAGAGATACTGACTGTCCAGGGGAGAGGAAGAGGAGAGAGGAAGAGGAGGAGGAGAGATACTGACTGCCCAGGGGAGAGGAAGAGGAGGAGAGATACTGACTGTCCAGGAGAGAGGAAGAGGAGAGAGGAAGAGGAGCAGAGATACTGACTGTCCAGGGGAGAGGAAGAGGAGGAGAGATACTGACTGTCCAGGAGAGAGGAAGAGGAGGAGAGATACTGACTGTCCAGGAGAGAGGAAGGGGAGGAGGAGAGATACTGACTGTCCAGGAGAGAGGAAGGGGAGGAGGAGAGATACTGACTGTCCAGGAGAGAGGAAGGGGAGGAGGAGAGATACTGACTGTCCAGGAGAGAGGAAGGGGAGGAGGAGAGATACTGACTGTCCAGGAGAGAGGAAGAGGAGGAGAGATACTGACTGTCCAGGAGAGAGGAAGAGGAGAGAGGAAGAGGAGCAGAGATACTGACTGTCCAGGGGAGAGGAAGAGGAGGAGAGATACTGACTGTCCAGGAGAGAGGAAGAGGAGGAGAGATACTGACTGTCCAGGAGAGAGGAAGGGGAGGAGGAGAGATACTGACTGTCCAGGAGAGAGGAAGGGGAGGAGGAGAGATACTGACTGTCCAGGGGAGAGGAAGAGGAGGAGAGATACTGACTGTCCAGGGGAGAGGAAGAGGAGAGATACTGACTGTCCAGGAGAGAGGAAGAGGAGGAGAGATACTGACTGTCCAGGAGAGAGGAAGAGGAGGAGAGATACTGACTGTCCAGGAGAGAGGAAGAGGAGAGAGGAAGAGGAGCAGAGATACTGACTGTCCAGGAGAGAGGAAGAGGAGGAGGACAGATACTGACTGTCCAGGAGAGAGGAAGAGGAGGAGGACAGATACTGACTGTCCAGGAGAGAGGAAGAGGAGGAGGACAGATACTGACTGTCCAGGAGAGAGGAGGAGGAGGAGAGATACTGACTGTCCAGGAGAGAGGAGGAGGAGGAGAGATACTGACTGTCCAGGAGAGAGGAGGAGGAGGAGAGATACTGACTGTCCAGGAGAGAGGAGGAGGAGGAGGAGAGATACTGACTGTCCAGGAGAGAGGAGGAGGAGGAGAGATACTGACTGTCCAGGAGAGAGGAGGAGGAGAGATACTGACTGTCCAGGAGAGAGGAGGAGGAGGAGGAGAGATACTGACTGTCCAGGAGACAGGAAGAGGAGGAGGAGAGATACTGACTGTCCAGGAGTGAAGGGGATGTGTGTTGCTCCGTATCCTCTGACCACATCGTTACCAAACGTATCAGGACCGTAGACACTTACCACGATCTGAGGCCCTGGGTACACACAACACAGTGTTAGCTATGGTATCATCAACTGTCTGCTACGGTAAGAAGGGTCTGTGTGTGTGTGTGTGTGTGTGTCTCACAGCCTAATGGGTTGGTGCTCTTAAAGGTGATCTCCAGAGGAAAATTCCAGATCATTCTCTGAGGAGAGTCTCTGCCTTTCGACGTAATCTGAGATATACCCTCCTCTAGACCCTGGAGAGAGGAGAGGAGAGGAGAGGGGGGGAGGAGGAGGAGAGGGAGGGAGGGTGGGTGGAGGAGGAGGAGGAGAGGGAGGGAGAGAGAGGAGAGGGAGGGAGAGGAGAGGGAGGGAGAGGAGAGGGAGGGAGAGGAGAGGGAGAGAGAGGAGAGAGAGAGAGAGGGAGGGGGGGAGAGGAGAGAGAGAGAGAGGGGGGGGAGAGGAGAGGGGAGAGGAGAGGAGGAGAGAGAGAGGGGGGGGGGGGGGGGGAGGAGGGATGGAGGGGGAAAGAGAAGGGAGTGTGGAGGAGAGGTGAGATATTGATGTCTCTTTAAACAACTGGGAACTCTGGAAAAATAGGTCCAATCATGACGTCTGTGATCTTCAGGTCGGAGCTGGAGAAAGAGGCCCGAATTCCCGAGTTGGATGAATGTTCAAATCTTTTTTTTTTTTACCAGTCGGAGATCGTTTTCGTCCGAGTTCCCAGTTGTTTTGAACGCTCTGAAGTCAAACCTCTACCAGTTCCCTGCATCACTGGACATGCAGCTATTTAAGTACTTAGTAGTTGCTGGCTTAGTAAAAACAAGTGTGTTATGTTGTCTATCCGCAGTAAGGGAACTTCAGCATGTTCAAGATGACTCGGAGTCACTCACCGAGGTGGGAGCCCAGTCGTGTCCGTAGACGAAGCAGTATTTACAGTACAGGTCATCATACTCTGGAAACTGACAACACATCACATCAGTCAGATCAGAGAGAATAAACGGAACATCAAATGAACAAGGCAGTTTTATAGAACATGTTTATGCTCACTAAACCAATCATTCAAAAAGCGGTCAAGTTATCCAATATGATCCGCCTCATTTTACCTTGTTAACGTCAGATGCTTAGCTAGTTAGCTCGTTACTAACGTTAGATGCTTAGCTAGTTAGCTCGTTACTAACGTTAGATGCTTAGCTAGTTAGCTCGTTACTAACGTTAGATGCTTAGCTAGTTAGCTCGTTACTAACGTTAGATGCTTAGCTAGTTAGCTCGTTACTAACGTTAGCTAGCTACTCACATTCGCCCCTTCTATCTGTCCGTTTATCATCAACAGAAACACCGATGGGTTGTTGATAGCCATCCCGCTTCATACGATAACTTGAGAATATAGATTGTTTTTAAACAAACATAAATATTATAATTTAAGACTGTATAAGCGGTAACGTATTGTTGTTTTGTGTTGTGGGAGATAAGTAGCTTGTTGTTAAATGAAGGTTCCTATCCGCCCCGTTGCTAGGACGCTTTTGACTACGGCTAGTCAGTGAGGGCCAAACTGGATCCGGTCAAGTTGATAAAGCGTTTTTAGTAAGTAAACTGTCCACTAGGTGGTAGTCTTGGACAAGTTTTAATGGGTTATTGTCACATGCACAAGTACAGTGGGTTTCTTACGAGCTCATTTCCCAACAATTAATCAATATATAGTATATACAATATAATAATAATAATACAATAATAATAATACAATATATAGTATATACAATATAATAATAATAATACAATAATAATAATACAATATATAGTATATACAATATAATAATAATAATACAATAATAATAATACAATATATAGTATATACAATATAATAATAATAATACAATAATAATAATACAATATATAGTATATACAATATAATAATAATAATACAATAATAATAATAATACAATATATAGTATATACAATATAATAATAATAATACAATAATAATAATACAATATATAGTATATACAATATAATAATAATAATACAATAATAATAATAATACAATAATAATAATAATACAATAATAATAATAATACAATATATGGTATATACAATATAATAATACAATAATAATAATAATACAATATATAGTATATACAATATAATAATAATAATAATAATAATACAATAATAATAATAATACAATATATAGTATATACAATATAATAATAATAATAATAATAATAATAATAATAATAATAATAATACAATAATAATAATAAGACAATATATAGTACTATAAAATAAAGTAAAGTAGAACAAAAAATACCAGAGAAATGGAAATAAGAACACAAGAAAGTAAGAAAGCTATATACAGGGTCAGTTCCAGTACCATATTAACAATGTACAGGAGTGACGGGGGTCGATATGTATAGGGGGAAGGGGACAGGGATACTGGAGTGATGGAGGTCGATATGTATAGGGGGAAGGCACAGGGATACTGGAGTGATGGAGGTAGATATGTATAGGGGGAAGGCACAGGGATACTGGAGTGATGGAGGTAGATATGTATAGGGGGAAGGGGACAGGGATACTGGAGTGATGGAGGTAGATATGTATAGGGGGAAGGGGACAGGGATACTGGAGTGATGGAGGTAGATATGTATAGGGGAAAGGGGACAGGGATACTGGAGTGATGGAGGTAGATATGTATAGGGGAAAGGGGACAGGGATACTGGAGTGATGGAGGTCGATATGTATAGGGGAAAGGGGACAGGGATACTGGAGTGATGGAGGTAGATATGTATAGGGGGAAGGGGACAGGGATACTGGAGTGATGGAGGTAGATATGTATAGGGGAAAGGGGACAGGGATACTGGAGTGATGGAGGTAGATATGTATAGGGGAAAGGGGACAGGGATACTGGAGTGATGGAGGTAGATATGTATAGGGGGAAGGCACAGGGATACTGGAGTGATGGAGGTAGATATGTATAGGGGGAAGGCACAGGGATACTGGAGTGATGGAGGTAGATATGTATAGGGGAAAGGGGACAGGGATACTGGAGTGATGGAGGTAGATATGTATAGGGGAAAGGGGACAGGGATACTGGAGTGATGGAGGTAGATATGTATAGGGGGAAGGCACAGGGATACTGGAGTGATGGAGGTAGATATGTATAGGGGAAAGGGGACAGGGATACTGGAGTGATGGAGGTAGATATGTATAGGGGAAAGGGGACAGGGATACTGGAGTGATGGAGGTAGATATGTATAGGGGAAAGGGGACAGGGATACTGGAGTGATGGAGGTAGATATGTATAGGGGGAAGGCACAGGGATACTGGAGTGATGGAGGTAGATATGTATAGGGGGAAGGCACAGGGATACTGGAGTGATGGAGGTCGATATGTATAGGGGGAAGGGGACAGGGATACTGGAGTGATGGAGGTAGATATGTATAGGGGGAAGGGGACAGGGATACTGGAGTGATGGAGGTAGATATGTATAGGGGGAAGGAGACAGGGATACTGGAGTGATGGAGGTAGATATGTATAGGGGTAAGGTGACTAGGCATCAGGATTGTATGAGAGGGTGTGTGTAGAGTCGGTATGAATGTGTGTGCGTGTTATGTGTGCGTGAGCAAATTAAATGTCTGTGTGTGTTGGAGTGTCAGAGGAGATAGACCTGTAGTCATTATGTTATCTATTTATCAGTCTCATGGCTTGGTGGCTTGGGGATAGAAGATAGACCTGTAGTCATTCTGTTATCTATTTATCAATCTCATGGCTTGGTGGCTTGGGGATAGAAGATAGACCTGTAGTCATTCTGTTATCTATTTACCAGTCTCATGGCTTGGTGGCTTGGGGATAGAAGATAGACCTGTAGTCATTCTGTTATCTATTTTTCAGCCTCATGGCTTGGTGGCTTGTCTATTAAATTACAACAGACCAGCTAGATATACTGTCTCTATTATATTATAACAGACCAGCTAGATCTACTGTCTCTATGATATTACGACAGACCAGCTAGATCTACTGTTTCTATTATATTATGACAGGCCAGCTGGATCTACTGTCTCTATTATATTATGACAGACCAGCTGGATCTACTCTCTCTATTATATTATGACAGACCAGCTAGATCTACTGTCTCTATTATAACATGACAGACCAGCTAGATCTACTGTCTCTATTCAAATATGACAGACCAGCTTGATCTACTGTCTCTATTAAAATATGACAGACCAGCTAGATCTGCTGTCTCTAATATATTATGACAGACCAGCTGGATCTACTGTCTCTATATTATGACAGACCAGCTAGATCTACTGTCACTACTATATTATGACAGACCTGCAATATCTACTATATTATGACAGACCAACTACATCTACTGTCTCTATTATATTATGACAGACCAGCTAGATCCACTGTTTCTATTATCCTTTGACAGACCAGCTATATCTACTCTCTCTATTACATTATGACAGACCAGCTAGATCAACCTTCTCTACTATAATAAGACAGACCAGCTAGATCTACTGTCTCTATGATATTACGACAGACCAGCTAGAGAAACTGTCTCTATTAAATTACAACAGACCAGCTAGATCTACTGTCTATTACATTATGACAGACCAGCTAGATCTACTGTCTCAATTATATTATGACAGACCAGCTAGATCTACTGTCACTACTATATTATGACAGACCTGCAAGATCTACTATATTATGATAGATCAGCTAGTTCGACTGTCTCTATTATATTATGACAGACCAGCTAGATCGACTGTCTCTATTATATTATGACAGACCAGCTGGATCTACTGTCTCTATTATATTATGACAGACCAGATAGATCTACTGTCTCTATTATATTATGACAGGCCAGCTGGATCTACTGTCTCTATTATATTATGACAGACCAGCTAGATCTACTGTCTCTATTATAGTATGACAGACCAGCTGGATCTACTGTCTCTATTAAAATATGACAGACCAGCTAGATCTACTGTCTCTATTATATTATGACAGGCCAGCTGGATCTACTGTCTCTATTATATTATGACAGACCAGCTAGATCTACTGTCTCTATTCTTTTATGACATACTAGCTAGATCTACTGTCTCTATTATTTTATGACAGACCAGCTAGATGTACTGTCTCTTTTAAAATATGACAGACCAGCTAGATCTACTGTCTCTATTAAAATATGACAGACCAGCTTGATCTACTGTCTCTATTAAAATATGACAGACCAGCTAGATCTGCTGTCTCTAATATATTATGACAGACCAGCTGGATCTACTGTCTCTATATTATGACAGACCAGCTATATCTACTGTCACTACTATATTATGACAGACCTGCAATATCTACTATATCTACTATATTATGACAGACCAACTACATCTACTGTCTCTATTATATTATGACAGACCAGCTAGATCCACTGTTTCTATTATCCTTTGACAGACCAGCTATATCTACTCTCTCTATTACATTATGACAGACCAGCTAGATCAACCTTCTCTACTATAGTATGACAGACCAGCTAGATCTACTGTCTCTATGATATTATGACAGACCAGCTAGAGAAACTGTCTCTATTAAATTACAACAGACCAGCTAGATCTACTATATCTACTGTATTATGACAGACCAACTACATCTACTGTCTCAATTATATTATGACAGAGCAGCTAGATATATTGTATCTATGATATTACGACAGACCAGCTAGATCTACTGTCTCTATTATAGTATGACAGACCATCTGGATCTACTGTCTCTATTATAATATGACAGACCAGCTAGATCTACTGTCTCTATTAAAATATGACAGACCAGCTAGATCTACTGTCTCTATGATATTACGACAGACCAGCTAGATCTACTGTCTATTACATTATGACAGACCAGCTAGATCTACTGTCTCTATTATATTATGACAGACCAGCTAGATCTACTGTTTCTATTATATTATGACATACCAGCTAGATCTACTGTCTATTACATTATGACAGACCAGCTAGATCTACTGTTTCTATTATATTATGACAGACCAGCTAGATCTACTGTTTCTATTATATTATGACATACCAGCTAGATCTACTGTCTCTATTATATTATGACAGACCAGCTAGATCCACTGTTTCTATTATCCTTTGACAGACCAGCTATATCTACTCTCTCTATTACATTATGACAGACCAGCTAGATCAACCTTCTCTACTATAGTATGACAGACCAGCTAGATCTACTGTCTCTATGATATTATGACAGACCAGCTAGAGAAACTGTCTCTATTAAATTACAACAGACCAGCTAGATCTACTATATCTACTTTATTATGACAGACCAACTACATCTACTGTCTCAATTATATTATGACAGAGCAGCTAGATATATTGTATCTATGATATTACGACAGACCAGCTAGATCTACTGTCTCTATTATAGTATGACAGACCATCTGGATCTACTGTCTCTATTATAATATGACAGACCAGCTAGATCTACTGTCTCTATTAAAATATGACAGACCAGCTAGATCTACTGTCTCTATGATATTACGACAGACCAGCTAGATCTACTGTCTATTACATTATGACAGACCTGCAAGATCTACTATATCTACTATATTATGACAGACCAGCTGGATCTACTGTCTCTATTATATTATGACAGACCAGCTAGATCTACTGTCTCTATTATATTATGACCAGCCAGACATACTGTCTCGATTATAATATGACAGACCAGCTAGATCTGCTGTCTCTATTATATTATAACAGACCAGCTAGATCTACAATCTCTATGATATTACGACAGACCAGCTAGAGAAACTGTCTCTATTAAATCACAACAGACCAGCTAGATCTACTGTCTCTATTTTAATATGACAGACCAGCTAGATCTACTGTCTCTATTAAAATATGACAGACCACCTAGATCTACTGTCTCTATTATATTATGGCAGACCAGCTAGATCTACTGTCTCTATTATATTATGACAGACCAGCTGGATCTACTGTCTCTGTTATATTATGACAGAGCAGCTAGATATACTGTCTCTATTATAATATGACAGACCAGCTAGATCTGCTGTCTCTATTAAAATATGACAGACCAGCTAGATCTACTGTCTCTGTTATATTATGACCAGCCAGACATACTGTCTCTATTATAATATGACAGACCAGCTAGATTTACAATCTCTATGATATTACGATAGACCATCTAGAGAAACTGTCTCTATTAAATTACAACAGACCAGCTAGATCTACTGTCTCTGTTATATTATGACAGACCAGCTAGATCTACTGTATCTATTATATTATGACAGACCAGCTAGATCTACTGTTACTGCTATATTATGACAGACCAGCTAGATCTACTATATCAACTATATTATGACAGACCAGCTAGATCTACAATCTCTATGATATTACGACAGACCAGCTAGAGAAACTGTCTCTATTAAATTACAACAGACCAGCTAGATCTACTGTCTCTATTATATTATGACAGACCAGCTAGATCTGCTGTCTCTATTATATTATAACAGACCAGCTAGATCTAAAATCTCTATGATATTACGACAGCCCAGCTAGAGAAACTGTCTCTATTAAATTACAACAGACCAGCTAGATCTACTGTCTCTATTATATTATGACAGACCAGCTAGATCTACTATATCTACTATATTATGACAGACCAGCTGGATCTACTGTCTCTATTATATTATGACAGACCAGCTAGATCTACTGTCTCTATTATATTATGACCAGCCAGACATACTGTCTCGATTATAATATGACAGACCAGCTAGATCTGCTGTCTCTATTATATTATAACAGACCAGCTAGATCTACAATCTCTATGATATTACGACAGACCAGCTAGAGAAACTGTCTCTATTAAATCACAACAGACCAGCTAGATCTACTGTCTCTATTTTAATATGACAGACCAGCTAGATCTACTGTCTCTATTAAAATATGACAGACCACCTAGATCTACTGTCTCTATTATATTATGGCAGACCAGCTAGATCTACTGTCTCTATTATATTATGACAGACCAGCTGGATCTACTGTCTCTGTTATATTATGACAGAGCAGCTAGATATACTGTCTCTATTATAATATGACAGACCAGCTAGATCTGCTGTCTCTATTAAAATATGACAGACCAGCTAGATCTACTGTCTCTGTTATATTATGACCAGCCAGACATACTGTCTCTATTATAATATGACAGACCAGCTAGATTTACAATCTCTATGATATTACGATAGACCATCTAGAGAAACTGTCTCTATTAAATTACAACAGACCAGCTAGATCTACTGTCTCTGTTATATTATGACAGACCAGCTAGATCTACTGTATCTATTATATTATGACAGACCAGCTAGATCTACTGTTACTGCTATATTATGACAGACCAGCTAGATCTACTATATCAACTATATTATGACAGACCAGCTAGATCTACAATCTCTATGATATTACGACAGACCAGCTAGAGAAACTGTCTCTATTAAATTACAACAGACCAGCTAGATCTACTGTCTCTATTATATTATGACAGACCAGCTAGATCTGCTGTCTCTATTATATTATAACAGACCAGCTAGATCTAAAATCTCTATGATATTACGACAGCCCAGCTAGAGAAACTGTCTCTATTAAATTACAACAGACCAGCTAGATCTACTGTCTCTATTATATTATGACAGACCAGCTAGATCTACTGTATCTATTATATTATGACAGACCAGCTAGATCTACTGTCTCTATTATATTATGACAGACCAGCTGGATCTACTGTGTCTATTATAATATGACAGACCAGCTAGATCTACTGTCTCTATTAAAATATGACAGACCAGCTAGATCTACTGTCTCTATTATATTATGACAGACCAGCTGGATCTACTGTGTCTATTATAATATGACAGACCAGCTAGATCTACTGTCTCTATTAAAATATGACAGACCAGCTAGATCTACATTATCTATTATATTATGACAGACCAGCTAGATCTACTGTCACTACTATATTATGACAGACCTGCAAGATCTACTATATCTACTATATTATGACAGACCAACTACATCTACTGTCTCTATTAAAATATGACAGAGCAGCTAGATATATTGTATCTATTATATTATGACAGACCAGCTAGATCTACTGTCTCTATTATATTATGACAGACCAGCTAGATCTACTGTCTCTATTATATTATGACAGACCAGCTAGATCGACTGTCTCTATTATATTATGACAGACCAGCTGGATCTACTGTCTCTATTATATTATGACAGACCAGCTAGATCGTCTGTCTCTATTATATTATGACAGACCAGCTGGATCTACTGTCTCTATTATATTATGACAGACCAGCTGGATCTACTGTCTCTATTATATTATGACAGACCAGCTAGATCGACTGTCTCTATTATATTATGACAGACCAGCTGGATCTACTGTCTCTATTATAATATGACAGACCAGCTAGATCTGCTGTCTCTATTAAAATATGACAGACCAGCTAGATCTACTGTCTCTATTATATTATGACCAGCCAGACATACTGTCTCTATTATAATATGACAGACCAGCTAGATCTACAATCTCTATGATATTACGACAGACCAGCTAGATCTGCTGTCTCCATTATATTATAACAGACCAGCTAGATTTACAATCTCTATGATATTACGACAGACCAGCTAGAGAAACTGTCTCTATTAAATTACAACAGACCAGCTAGATCTACTGTCTCTATTTTAATATGACAGACCAGCTAGATCTACTGTCTCTATTAAAATATGACAGACCAGCTAGATCTACTGTATCTATTATATTATGACAGACCAGCTAGATCTACTGTCTCTATTATATTATAACAGACCTGCAAGATCTACTATATCTAATATATTATGACAGACCAACTACATCTACTGTCTCTATTATATTATGACAGAGCAGCTAGATATATTGTATCTATTATATTATGACAGACCAGCTAGATCGACTGTCTCTATTATATTATGACAGACCAGCTGGATCTACTGTCTCTATTATAATATGACAGACCAGCTAGATCTGCTGTCTCTATTAAAATATGACAGACCAGCTAGATCTACTGTCTCTGTTATATTATGACCAGCCAGACATACTGTCTCTATTATAATATGACAGACCAGCTAGATTTACAATCTCTATGATATTACGATAGACCATCTAGAGAAACTGTCTCTATTAAATTACAACAGACCAGCTAGATCTACTGTCTCTATTATATTATGACAGACCAGCTAGATCTACTGTATCTATTATATTATGACAGACCAGCTAGATCTACTGTTACTACTATATTATGAAAGACCAGCTAGATCTACTATATCAACTATATTATGACAGACCAGCTAGATCTACAATCTCTATGATATTACGACAGACCAGCTAGAGAAACTGTCTCTATTAAATTACAACAGACCAGCTAGATCTACTGTCTGTATTATATTATGACAGACCAGCTAGATCTGCTGTCTCTATTATATTATAACAGACCAGCTTGATCTAAAATCTCTATGATATTACGACAGCCCAGCTAGAGAAACTGTCTCTATTAAATTACAACAGACCAGCTAGATCTACTGTCTGTATTATATTATGACAGACCAGCTAGATCTGCTGTCTCTATTAAAATATGACAGACCAGCTAGATCTACTGTCTCTGTTATATTATGACCAGCCAGACATACTGTCTCTATTATAATATGACAGACCAGCTAGATTTACAATCTCTATGATATTACGATAGACCATCTAGAGAAACTGTCTCTATTAAATTACAACAGACCAGCTAGATCTACTGTCTCTATTATATTATGACAGACCAGCTAGATCTACTGTTACTACTATTATATGAAAGACCAGCTAGATCTACTATATCAACTATATTATGACAGACCAGCTAGATCTACTGTCTCTATTATATTATGACAGACCAGCTAGATCTGCTGTCTCTATTATATTATAACAGACCAGCTAGATCTAAAATCTCTATGATATTACGACAGCCCAGCTAGAGAAACTGTCTCTATTAAATTACAACAGACCAGCTAGATCTACTGTCTCTATTATATTATGACAGACCAGCTAGATCTACTGTATCTATTATATTATGACAGACCAGCTAGATCTACTGTCTCTATTATATTATGACAGACCAGCTGGATCTACTGTGTCTATTATAATATGACAGACCAGCTAGATCTACTGTCTCTATTAAAATATGACAGACCAGCTAGATCTACTGTCTCTATTATATTATGACAGACCAGCTGGATCTACTGTCTTTATTATAATATGACAGACCAGCTAGATCTACTGTCTCTATTATATTATGACAGACCAGCTAGATCTACTGTCTCTATTATATTATGACAGACCAGCTGGATCTACTGTGTCTATTATAATATGACAGACCAGCTAGATCTACTGTCTCTATTAAAATATGACAGACCAGCTAGATCTACTGTCTCTATTATATTATGACAGACCAGCTGGATCTACTGTGTCTATTATATTATGACAGACCAGCTAGATCTACTGTCTCTATTAAAATATGACAGACCAGCTAGATCTACATTATCTATTATATTATGACAGACCAGCTAGATCTACTGTCACTACTATATTATGACAGACCTGCAAGATCTACTATATCTACTATATTATGACAGACCAACTACATCTACTGTCTCTATTAAAATATGACAGAGCAGCTAGATATATTGTATCTATTATATTATGACAGACCAGCTAGATCTACTGTCTCTATTATATTATGACAGACCAGCTAGATCTACTGTCTCTATTATATTATGACAGACCAGCTAGATCGACTGTCTCTATTATATTATGACAGACCAGCTGGATCTACTGTCTCTATTATATTATGACAGACCAGCTAGATCGACTGTCTCTATTATATTATGACAGACCAGCTGGATCTACTGTCTCTATTATATTATGACAGACCAGCTGGATCTACTGTCTCTATTATATTATGACAGACCAGCTAGATCTGCTGTCTCTATTAAAATATGACAGACCAGCTAGATCTACTGTCTCTATTATATTATGACCAGCCAGACATACTGTCTCTATTATAATATGACAGACCAGCTAGATCTACAATCTCTATGATATTACGACAGACCAGCTAGATCTGCTGTCTCTATTATATTATAACAGACCAGCTAGATTTACAATCTCTATGATATTACGACAGACCAGCTAGAGAAACTGTCTCTATTAAATTACAACAGACCAGCTAGATCTACTGTCTCTATTTTAATATGACAGACCAGCTAGATCTACTGTCTCTATTAAAATATGACAGACCAGCTAGATCTACTGTATCTATTATATTATGACAGACCAGCTAGATCTACTGTCTCTATTATATTATAACAGACCTGCAAGATCTACTATATCTAATATATTATGACAGACCAACTACATCTACTGTCTCTATTATATTATGACAGAGCAGCTAGATATATTGTATCTATTATATTATGACAGACCAGCTAGATCGACTGTCTCTATTATATTATGACAGACCAGCTGGATCTACTGTCTCTATTATAATATGACAGACCAGCTAGATCTGCTGTCTCTATTAAAATATGACAGACCAGCTAGATCTACTGTCTCTGTTATATTATGACCAGCCAGACATACTGTCTCTATTATAATATGACAGACCAGCTAGATTTACAATCTCTATGATATGACGATAGACCATCTAGAGAAACTGTCTCTATTAAATTACAACAGACCAGCTAGATCTACTGTCTCTATTATATTATGACAGACCAGCTAGATCTACTGTATCTATTATATTATGACAGACCAGCTAGATCTACTGTTACTACTATATTATGAAAGACCAGCTAGATCTACTATATCAACTATATTATGACAGACCAGCTAGATCTACAATCTCTATGATATTACGACAGACCAGCTAGAGAAACTGTCTCTATTAAATTACAACAGACCAGCTAGATCTACTGTCTCTATTATATTATGACAGACCAGCTAGATCTGCTGTCTCTATTATATTATAACAGACCAGCTAGATCTAAAATCTCTATGATATTACGACAGCCCAGCTAGAGAAACTGTCTCTATTAAATTACAACAGACCAGCTAGATCTACTGTCTCTATTATATTATGACAGACCAGCTAGATCTACTGTATCTATTATATTATGACAGACCAGCTAGATCTACTGTCTCTATTATATTATGACAGACCAGCTGGATCTACTGTGTCTATTATAATATGACAGACCAGCTAGATCTACTGTCTCTATTAAAATATGACAGACCAGCTAGATCTACTGTCTCTATTATATTATGACAGACCAGCTGGATCTACTGTCTTTATTATAATATGACAGACCAGCTAGATCTACTGTCTCTATTATATTATGACAGACCAGCTAGATCTACTGTCTCTATTATATTATGACAGACCAGCTGGATCTACCGTCTCTATTATATTATGACCAGCCAGACATACTTTCTCTATTACAATATGACAGACCAGCTAGATCTGCTGTCTCTATTATATTATGACAGACCAGCTAGATCTACTGTATCTATTATATTATTGCAGACCAGCTAGATCTACTGTCACTACTATATTATGACAGACCTGCAAGATCTACTATATCTACTATATTATGACAGACCAACTACATCTACTGTCTCTATTATATTATGACAGAGCAGCTAGATATATTGTACCTATTATATTATGACAGACCAGCTAGATCTACTGTCTCTATTATATTATGACAGACCAGCTGGATCTACCGTCTCTATTATATTATGACCAGCCAGACATACTTTCTCTATTACAATATGACAGACCAGCTAGATCTGCTGTCTCTATTATATTATGACAGACCAGCTAGATCTACTGTATCTATTATATTATTGCAGACCAGCTAGATCTACTGTCACTACTATATTATGACAGACCTGCAAGATCTACTATATCTACTATATTATGACAGAACAACTACATCTACTGTCTCTATTATATTATGACAGAGCAGCTAGATATATTGTACCTATTATATTATGACAGACCAGCTAGATCTACTGTCTCTATTATATTATGACAGACCAGCTGGATCTACCGTCTCTATTATATTATGACCAGCCAGACATACTTTCTCTATTACAATATGACAGACCAGCTAGATCTGCTGTCTCTATTATACTATAACAGACCAGCTAGATCTACTGTCTCTATTATATTATGACAGACCAGCAAGATATACTGTATCTATTATATTATGACAGGCCAGCTGGATCTACCGTCTCTATTCTAATATGACAGACCAGCTAGATCTACTGTCTATTATATTATGACCAGCCAGACATACTTTCTCTATTACAATATGACAGACCAGCTAGATCTGCTGTCCTATTATATTATAACAGACCAACTACATCTACTGTCTCTATTGTATTATGACAGAGCAGCTAGATATATTGTATATATTATATTATGACAGACCAGCTAGATCGACTGTCTCTGTTATAATATGACAGACCAGCTAGATCTACTGTCTCTATTAAAATATGACAGACCAGCTAGATCTACTGTCTCTATTATATTATGACAGACCAGCTAGATCTACTGTCTCTATTATATTATGACAGACCAGCTAGATCTGCTGTCTCTATTAAAATATGACAGACCAGCTAGATCTACTGTCTCTATTAAAATATGACAGACCAGCTAGATCTACTGTCTCTATTATATTATGACAGACCAGCTAGATCTACTGTCACTACTATATTATGACAGACCAGCTAGATCTACTGTCACTACTATATTATGACAGACCAGCTGGATCTACTATATCTACTATATTATGACAGACCAACTACATCTACTGTCTCTATTATATTATGACAGACCAGCTAGTTCTACTGTCACTACTATGTTATGACAGACCAGCTAGATCTACTATATTATGACAGACCAACTACATCTACTGTCTCTATTATATTATGACAGAGCAGCTAGATCTACTGCCTCTATTATATTATGACCAGCCAGACATACTGTCTCTATTATAATATGACAGACCAGCTAGATCTACAATCTCTATGATATTACGACAGACCAGCTAGATCTACTGTCTCTATTATATTATGACCAGCCAGACATACTGTCTCTATTAAATTACATCAGACCAGCTAGATCTACTGTCTCTATTATATTATGACAGACCAGCTAGATATACTGTCTCTATTAAATTACATCAGACCAGCTAGATCTACTGTCTCTATTATATTATGACAGACCAGCTAGATATACTGTCTCTATTAAATTACAACAGACCAGCTAGATCTACTGTCTCTATTATATTATGACAGACCAGCTAGATCTACTGTCTCTATTGTATTATGACAGACCAGCTAGATATACTGTCTCTATTAAATTACAACAGACCAGCTAGATCTACTGTCTCTATGATATTACGACAGCCCAGCTAGAGAAACTGTCTCTCTTATAATATGACAGACCAGCTAGATCTACTGTCTCTATTATATTATGACAGACCAGCTAGATCTGCTGTCTCTATTATATTATAACAGACCAGCTAGATCTACAATCTCTATGATATTACGACAGCCCAGCTAGAGAAACTGTCTCTATTAAATGACAACAGACCAGCTAGATCTACTGTCTCTATTATATTATGACAGACCAGCTAGATCTACTGTATCTATTATATTATGACAGACCAGCTAGATCTACTGTCTCTATTATATCATGACAGACCAGCTGGATCTACTGTCTCTATCATATTATGACAGACCAGCTAGATCTAGTCTCTATTTTAATATGACAGACCAGCTAGATCTACTGTCTCTCTTATATTATGACCAGCCAGACATACTGTCTCTATTATAATATGACAGACCAGCTAGATCTGCTGTCTCTATTATATTATGACAGACCAGCTAGATCTACTGTCACTATTATATTATGACAGACCAACTACATCTACTGTCTCTATTATATTATGACAGAGCAGCTAGATATATTGTATCTATTATATTATGACAGACCAGCTAGATCTACTGTCTCTATTATATTATGACAGACCAGCTGGATCTACTGTCTCTATTATATTATGACAGACCAGCTAGATCTACTGTCACTATTATAATATGACAGACCAGCTGGATCTACTGTCTCTATTATATTATGACAGACCAGCTAGATCTACTGTCTCTATTAATATATGACCAGCCAGACATACTTTCTCTATTACAATATGACAGACCAGCTAGATCTGCTGTCTCTGTTATATTATAACAGACCAGCTAGATCTACTGTCTCCTATGTTATGATAGAAAAGCTAGATCTACTGTCTATTATATTATGACAGACCAGCTAGATCTACTGTATCTATTATATTATTGCAGACCAGCTAGATCTACTATATCTACTATATTATGACAGACCAGCTAGATCTACTGTCTCTATATTATGACAGAGCAGCTAGATATATTGTATCTATTATATTATAACAGACCAGCTAGATCTACTGTCTCTATTATATTATGACAGACCAGCTAGATATATTGTATCTATTATATTATGACAGAGCAGCTAGATCTACTGTCTCTATTATATTATGACAGACCAGCTAGATCTACTGTCTCTATTATATTATGACAGACCAGCTAGATATATTGTATCAATTATATTATGACAGATCAGCTAGATCTACTGTTTCTATTATATTATGACAGAGCAGCTAGATATACTGTCTCTATTATATTATGACAGACCAACTACATCTACTGTCTCTATTATATTATGACAGAGCAGCTAGATATATTGTATCAATTATATTATGACAGACCAACTACATCTACTGTCTCTATTATATTATAACAGACCAGCTAGATATATTGTATCAATTATATTATGACAGATCAGCTAGATCTACTGTTTCTATTATATTATGACAGACCAGCTAGATCTACAATCTCTATGAAATTACGACAGACCAGCTAGAGAAACTGTCTCTATTAAATTACAACAGACCAGCTAGTTCTACTGGCTCTATTATATTATGACAGACCAGCTAGATCTACTGTCACTACTATATTATGACAGACCAGCTAGATCTACTGTATAAATTATATTATGACAGACCAGCTAGATCTACTGTCTCTACTATATTATGACAGACCTGCAAGATCTACGATATCAACTATATTAGGACAGACCAACTACATCTACTGTCTCTATTATATTATGACAGAGCAGCTAGATATATTGTATCAATTATATTATGACAGATCAGCTAGATCTACTGTCTCTACTATATTATGACAGACCAGCTAGATCTACTGTCTCTATTATATTATGACAGATCAGCTAGATCTACTGTCTCTACTATATTATGACAGAGCAGCTAGATATATTGTATCAATTATATTATGACAGATCAGCTAGATATATTGTATCAATTATATTATGACAGATCAGCTAGATCTACTGTCTCTACTATATTATGACAGATCAGCTAGATCTACTGTCTCTACTATATTATGACAGACCAGCTAGATCTACTATATCTAATATATTATGAAAGACCAACTACATCTACTGTCTCTATTATATTATGACAGATCAGCTAGATCTACTGTCTCTATTATATTATGACAGATCAGCTAGATCTACTGTCTCTATTATAATATGACAGATCAGCTAGATCTACTGTCTCTATTATAATATGACAGATCAGCTAGATCTACTGTCTCTATTATAATATGACAGATCAGCTAGATCTACTGTCTCTATTATATTATGACAGATCAGCTAGATCTACTGTCTCTATTATAATATGACAGACCAGCTAGATCTACTGTCTCTATTATATTATGACAGAGCAGCTAGATATATTGTATCTATGATATTATGACAGACCAGCTGGATCTACTGTCTCTATTATAATATGACAGACCAGCTAGATCTACTGTCTCTATTATATTATGACAGACCAGCTAGATCTACTGTCACTACTATATTATGACAGACCTGCAAGATCTACTATATCTACTATATTATGACAGACCAGCTAGATCTACTGTCTCTATTATATTATGACAGACCAGCTAGATCTACTGTCTCTATTATATTATGACAGACCAGCTGGATCTACTGTCTCTATTATATTATGACAGACCAGCTAGATCTACTGTCTCTATTATATTATGACAGACCAGCTGGATCTACTGTCTCTATTATATTATGACAGACCAGCTAGATCTACTGTCTCTATTATATTATGACAGACTAGCTAGATCTACTGTCTCTATTATATTATGACAGACCAGCTGGATCTACTGTCTCTATTATATTATGACAGACCAGCTAGATCTACTGTCTCTATTATATTATGACAGACCAGCTGGATCTACTGTCTCTATTATAATATGACAGACCAGCTAGATCTACTGTCTCTATTAATATATGACAGACATGCTAGATCTACTGTCTATTATATTATGACCAGCCAGACGTACTGTCTCTATTATAATATGACAGACCAGCTAGATCTGCTGTCTCTATTATATTATAACAGACCAGCTAGATCTACAATCTCTATGATATTACGACATACCAGCTAGAGAAACTGTCTCTATTAAATTACAACAGACCAGCTAGATCTACTGTCTCTATTATATTATGACAGACCAGCTGGATCTACTGTCTCTATTATATTATGACAGACCAGCTAGATCTACTGTCTCTATTATATTATGACAGATCAGCTAGATCTACTGTCTCTATTATAATATGACAGACCAGCTAGATCTACTGTCTCTATTATATTATGACAGAGCAGCTAGATATATTGTATCTATGATATTATGACAGACCAGCTAGATCTACTGTCTCTATTATAATATGACAGACCAGCTAGATCTACTGTCTCTATTATATTATGACAGACCAGCTAGATCTACTGTCACTACTATATTATGACAGACCTGCAAGATCTACTATATCTACTATATTATGACAGACCAGCTAGATCTACTGTCTCTATTATATTATGACAGACCAGCTAGATCTACTGTCTCTATTATATTATGACAGACCAGCTGGATCTACTGTCTCTATTATATTATGACAGACCAGCTAGATCTACTGTCTCTATTATATTATGACAGACCAGCTGGATCTACTGTCTCTATTATATTATGACAGACCAGCTAGATCTACTGTCTCTATTATATTATGACAGACTAGCTAGATCTACTGTCTCTATTATATTATGACAGACCAGCTGGATCTACTGTCTCTATTATATTATGACAGACCAGCTAGATCTACTGTCTCTATTATATTATGACAGACCAGCTGGATCTACTGTCTCTATTATAATATGACAGACCAGCTAGATCTACTGTCTCTATTAATATATGACAGACATGCTAGATCTACTGTCTATTATATTATGACCAGCCAGACATACTGTCTCTATTATAATATGACAGACCAGCTAGATCTGCTGTCTCTATTATATTATAACAGACCAGCTAGATCTACAATCTCTATGATATTACGACATACCAGCTAGAGAAACTGTCTCTATTAAATTACAACAGACCAGCTAGATCTACTGTCTCTATTATATTATGACAGACCAGCTGGATCTACTGTCTCTATTATATTATGACAGACCAGCTAGATCTACTGTCTCTATTATATTATGACAGATCAGCTAGATCTACTGTCTCTATTATAATATGACAGACCAGCTAGATCTACTGTCTCTATTATATTATGACAGAGCAGCTAGATATATTGTATCTATGATATTATGACAGACCAGCTAGATCTACTGTCTCTATTATAATATGACAGACCAGCTAGATCTACTGTCTCTATTATATTATGACAGACCAGCTAGATCTACTGTCACTACTATATTATGACAGACCTGCAAGATCTACTATATCTACTATATTATGACAGACCAGCTAGATCTACTGTCTCTATTATATTATGACAGACCAGCTAGATCTACTGTCTCTATTATATTATGACAGACCAGCTGGATCTACTGTCTCTATTATATTATGACAGACCAGCTAGATCTACTGTCTCTATTATATTATGACAGACCAGCTGGATCTACTGTCTCTATTATATTATGACAGACCAGCTAGATCTACTGTCTCTATTATATTATGACAGACTAGCTAGATCTACTGTCTCTATTATATTATGACAGACCAGCTGGATCTACTGTCTCTATTATATTATGACAGACCAGCTAGATCTACTGTCTCTATTATATTATGACAGACCAGCTGGATCTACTGTCTCTATTATAATATGACAGACCAGCTAGATCTACTGTCTCTATTAATATATGACAGACATGCTAGATCTACTGTCTATTATATTATGACCAGCCAGACATACTGTCTCTATTATAATATGACAGACCAGCTAGATCTGCTGTCTCTATTATATTATAAAAGACCAGCTAGATCTACAATCTCTATGATATTACGACATACCAGCTAGAGAAACTGTCTCTATTAAATTACAACAGACCAGCTAGATCTACTGTCTCTATTATATTATGACAGACCAGCTAGATCTACTGTATCTATTATATTATGACAGACCAGCTAGATCTACTGTCTCTATTGTATTATGACAGACAAGCTAGATATATTGTATCTATTATATTATGACAGACCAGCTAGATCTACTGTCTCTATTATATTATGACAGACCAGCTGGATCTACTGTCTCTATTATAATATGACAGACCAGCTAGATCTACTGTCTCTATTAAAATATGACAGACCAGCTAGATCTACTGTCTCTATTATATTATGACAGACCAGCTAGATCTACTGTCAATACTATATTATGACAGACCTGCAAGATCTACTATATCTACTATATTATGACAGACCAACTACATCTACTGTCTCTTATATTATGACAGAGCAGCTAGATATATTGTATCTATTATACTATGACAGACCAGCTAGATCGACTGTCTCTATTATATTATGACAGACCAGCTGGATCTACTGTCTCTATTATAATATGACAGACCAGCTAGATCTGCTGTCTCTATTAAAATATGACAGACCAGCTAGATCTACTGTCTCTATTATATTATGACCAGCCAGACATACTGTCTCTATTATAATATGACAGACCAGCTAGATCTACAATCTCTATGATATTACGACAGACCAGCTAGAGAAACTGTCTCTATTAAATTACAACAGACCAGCTAGTTCTACTGTCTCTATTATATTATGACAGACCAGCTAGATCTACTGTATCTATTATATTATGACAGACCAGCTAGATCTACTGTCACTACTATATTATGACAGACCAGCTAGATCTACTGTATATATTATATTATGACAGACCAGCTAGATCTACTGTCTCTACTATATTATGACAGACCTGCAAGATCTACTATATCAACTATATTAGGACAGACCAACTACATCTACTGTCTCTATTATATTATGACAGAGCAGCTAGATCTACTGTTTCTATTATATTATGACAGACCAGCTGGATCTACTGTCTCTATTATAATATGACAGACCAGCTAGATTTACTGTCTCTATTAAAATATGACAGACCAGCTAGATCTACTGTCTCTATTATATTATTACCAGCCAGACATACTGTCTCTATTAAAATATGACAGACCAGCTAGATCTGCTGTCTCTATTATATTATAACAGACCAGCTAGATCTACAATCTCTATGAAATTACGACAGCCCAGCTAGAGAAACTGTCTCTATTAAATTACAACAGACCAGCTAGATCTACTGTCTCTATTATATTATGACAGACCAGCTAGATCTACTCTCTCTATTAAAATATGACAGACCAGCTAGATCTACTGTCTCTATTATATTATGACAGACCAGCTAGATCTACTATATCTACTATATTATGACAGACCAACTACATCTACTGTCTCTATTATATTATGACAGAGCAGCTAGATATATTGTATCTATTATATTATGACAGACCAACTAGATCTACTGTCTCTATTATATTATGACAGACCAGCTAGATCTACTGTCTCTATTATATTATGACAGACCAGCTAGATCTACTGTATCTATTATATTATGACAGACCAGCTAGATCTACTGTCACTACTATATTATGACAGACCAGCTAGATCTACTGTCTCTATTATATTATGACAGACCAGCTAGATCTACTGTATCTATTATATTATGACAGACCAGCTAGATCTACTGTCACTACTATATTATGACAGACCAGCTAGATCTACTGTATATATTATATTATGACAGACCAGCTAGATCTACTGTCTCTACTATATTATGACAGACCTGCAAGATCTACTATATCAACTATATTAGGACAGACCAACTACATCTACTGTCTCTATTATATTATGACAGAGCAGCTAGATCTACTGTTTCTATTATATTATGACAGACCAGCTGGATCTACTGTCTCTATTATAATATGACAGACCAGCTAGATCTACTGTCTCTATTAATCTATGACAGACATGCTAGATCTACTGTCTATTATATTATGACCAGCCAGACATACTGTCTCTATTATAATATGACAGACCAGCTAGATCTGCTGTCTCTATTATATTATAACAGACCAGCTAGATCTACAATCTCTATGATATTACGACAGACTAGCTAGAGAAACTGTCTCTATTAAATTACAACAGACCAGCTAGATCTACAGTCTCTATTATATTATGACAGACCAGCTAGATCTACTGTATCTATTATATTATGACAGACCAGCTAGATCTACTGTCTCTATTGTATTATGACAGACAAGCTAGATCTACTGTCTCTATTATATTATGACAGACCAGCTGGATCTACTGTCTCTATCATATTATGACAGACCAGCTGGACCTACTGTCTTTATTATAATATGACAGAACAGCTAGATCTACTGTCTCTATTATATTATGACAGACCAGCTAGATCTAGTGTCTCTATTATAATATGACAGACCAGCTAGATCTGCTGTCTCTATTATATTATGACAGACAAGCTGGATCTACTGTCTCTATCATATTATGACAGACCAGCTAGATCTACTGTCTCTATTATATTATGACAGACCAGCTGGATCTACTGTCTCTATTATGATATGACATACATGCTAGATCTACTGTCTCTATTAAAATATGACAGACCAGCTAGATCTAGTGTCTCTATTATATTCTGACCAGCCAGACATACTTTCTCTATTACAATATGACAGACCAGCTAGATCTGCAGTCTCTATTATATTATAACAGACCAGCTAGATCTACTGTGTCTATTATATTATGAGAGACCAGCTGGATCTTCCGTCTCTATTATAATATGACAGACCAGCTAGATCTACTGTCTCTTATATTATGACAGACAAGCTGGATCTACTGTCTCTATCATATTATGACAGACCAGCTAGATCTACTGTCTCTATTATGATATGACATACCAGCTAGATCTACTGTCTCTATTAAAATATGACAGACCAGCTAGATCTACTGTCTCTATTATATTCTGACCAGCCAGACATACTTTCTCTATTACAATATGACAGACCAGCTAGATCTGCTGTCTCTATTATATTATTACAGACCAGCTAGATCTACTGTCTCTATTATATTATGAGAGACCAGCTAGATCTACTGTCACTACTATATTATGACAGACCAACTACATCTACTGTCTCTATTATATTATGACAGACCAGCTAGATCTACTGTCACTACTATATTATGACAGACCTGCAAGATCTACTATATTATGACAGACCAACTACATCTACTGTCTCTATTATATTATGGCAGACCAACTACATCTACTGTCTCTATTATATTATGACAGACCAGCTACATCTACTGTCTCTATTATATTATGACAGACCAACTACATCTACTGTCTCTATTATATTATGACAGAGCAGCTAGATATATTGTATCTATTATATTATGACAGACCAGCTAGATCTACTGTCTCTATTATATTATAACAGACCAGCTAGATCTACTGTCTCTATTATATTCTGACAGACCAGCTAGATCTACTATATCTGCTATATTATGACAGACCAACTACATCTACTGTCTCTATTATATTATGACAGAGCAGCTAGATTTACTGTCTCTATTATATTATGACAGACCAGCTAGATCTACTGTCTCTATTATAATATGACAGACCAGCTAGATCTACTGTCTCTATTATATTATGACAGACCAGCTAGATCTACTGTCTCTATTATAACATGACAGACCAGCTAGATCTACTGTCTCTATTATATTATGACAGACCAGCTAGATCTACTCTCTTTATTAAAATATGACAGACCAGCTAGATCTGTCTCTATTATATTATGACAGACCAGCTAGATCTACTATATCTACTATATTATGACAGACCAACTACATCTACTGTCTCTATTATATTATGACAGAGCAGCTAGATCTACTGTCTCTATTATATTATGACAGACCATCTAGATCTACTGTCTCTATATTATGACAGACCAGCTGGATCTACTGTCTCTATTATAATAATACATACCAGCTAGATCTACTGTCTCTATTAAAAATTGACAGACCAGCTAGATCTACTGTCTCTATTATATTATGACCAGCCAGACATACTTTCTCTATTACAATATGACAGACCAGCTAGATCTGCTGTCTCTATTATATTATTACAGACCAGCTAGATCTACTGTCTCTATTATATTATGACAGACCAGCTGGATATTCTGTCTCTATTATATTATGACCAGCCAGACATACTTTCTCTATTACAATATGACAGACCAGCTAGATCTGCTGTCTCTATTATATTATTACAGACCAGCTAGATCTACTGTCTCTATTATATTATGAGAGACCAGCTGGATCTACCGTCTCTATTATAATATGACAGACCAGCTAGATCTACTGTCTCTTATGTTATGATAGAAAAGCTAGATCTACTGTCTATTATCTTATGACAGACCAGCTAGATCTACTGTATCTATTATATTATGACAGACCAGCTAGATCTACTGTCTCTACTATATTATGACAGACCTGCAAGATCTACTATATCTACTATATTATGACAGACCAACTACATCTACTGTCTCTATTATATTATGACCAGCCAGACATACTTTCTCTATTATATTATGACAGACCAGCTGGATATACTGTCTCTATTATATTATGACCAGCCAGACATACTTTCTCTATTATAATATGACAGACCAGCTAGATCTGCAGTCTCTATTACATTAGCAGCTAGACCTGCTGTCTCTATTATATTATAACAGACCAGCTAGATCTACTGTCCCTATCATATTATGACAGACCAGCTGGATCTACTGTCTTAATTATAATATGATTGACCAGCTAGATCTACTGTCTCTTATATTATGATAGAGCAATTAGATCTACTGTCTCTATTATATTATGACAGACCAGCTAGATCTACTGTCTCTATTATATTATGACAGAGCAGCTAGATCTACTGTCTCTATTATAATATGACAGACCAGCTAGATATACTGTCTCTATTATAATATGACAGACCAGCTAGATCTACTGTCTCTATAGTATTATGACAGACCAGCTAGATCTGCTGTCTCTATTATATTATGACAGACCAGCTAGATCTACTGTCTCTATTATGTTATGACAGACCAGCTAGATCTACTGTCTCTATTATAATATGACAGACCAGTTAGATCTACTGTCTCTATTATATTATGACAGACCAGCTAGATCTACTGTCTCTATAGTATTATGACAGACCAGCTAGATCTACTGTCTCTATTGTATTATGACAGACCAGCTAGATCTAATGTGTATATTATATTATGACAGACCAGCTAGATCTACTGTCTCTATAGTATGATGACAGACCAGCTAGATCTGCTGTCTCTATTATATTATGACAGACCAGGTAGATCTACTGTCTCTATTATAATATGACAGACCAGTTAGATCTACTGTCTCTATTATATTATGACAGACCAGCTATATCTACTGCCTCTATAGTATTATGACAGACCAGCTAGATCTACTGTCTCTATTGTATTATGACAGACCAGCTAGATCTAATGTGTCTATTATATTATGACAGACCAGCTAGATCTACTGTCTCTATTATATTATGACAGAGCAGCTAGATCTACTGTCTCTATTATAATATGACAGACCAGCTAGATATACTGTCTCTATTATAATTTGACAGACCAGCTAGATCTACTGTCTCTATAGTATTATGACAGACCAGCTAGATCTGCTGTCTCTATTATATTATGACAGACCAGCTAGATCTACTGTCTCTATTATGTTATGACAGACCAGCTAGATCTACTGTCTCTATTATAATATGACAGACCAGTTAGATCTACTGTCTCTATTATATTATGACAGACCAGCTAGATCTACTGTCTCTATAGTATTATGACAGACCAGCTAGATCTGCTGTCTCTATTATATTATGACAGACCAGCTAGATCTTCTGTCTCTATTGTATTATGACAGACCAGCTAGATCTAATGTGTCTATTATATTATGACAGAGCAGCTAGATCTACTGTCTCTATTATAATATGACAGACCAGCTAGATATACTGTCTCTATTATAATATGACAGACCAGCTAGATCTACTGTCTCTATAGTATTATGACAGACCAGCTAGATCTGCTGTCTCTATTATATTATGACAGACCTGCATGATCTGCTGTCTCTATTATATTATGACAGACCAGCTACATCTACTGTCTCTGTTATATTATGACAGACCAGCTACATCTCTTTCTCTACTATATTATGGCAGACCAGCTAGATCTACTGTCTCCATAATATTATGACTGACCAGCTAGATCTACTGTCTCTATTATATTATGACAGACCAGCTAGATCTACTGTCTCTATTATAATATGACAGACCAGCTAGATCTACTGTCTCTATTATATTATGACAGAGCATCTAGATCTACTGTCTCTATTATATTATGACATACCAGCTAGATCTACTGTCTCTATAGTAATATGACAGACCAGCTAGATCTGCTGTCTCTATTATATTATGACAGACCTGCATGATCTGCTGTCTCTATTATATTATGACAGACCAGCTACATCTACTGTCTCTGTTATATTATGACAGACCAGCTACATCTCTTTCTCTACTATATTATGGCAGACCAGCTAGATCTACTGTCTCTATTATATTATGACAGACCAGCTAGATCTACTGTCTCTATTATAACATGACAGACCAGCTAGATCTACTGTCTCTATTATATTATGACAGACCAGCTAGATCTACTCTCTTTATTAAAATATGACAGACCAGCTAGATCTGTCTCTATTATATTATGACAGACCAGCTAGATCTACTATATCTACTATATTATGACAGACCAACTACATCTACTGTCTCTATTATATTATGACAGAGCAGCTAGATCTACTGTCTCTATTATATTATGACAGACCATCTAGATCTACTGTCTCTATATTATGACAGACCAGCTGGATCTACTGTCTCTATTATAATAATACATACCAGCTAGATCTACTGTCTCTATTAAAAATTGACAGACCAGCTAGATCTACTGTCTCTATTATATTATGACCAGCCAGACATACTTTCTCTATTACAATATGACAGACCAGCTAGATCTGCTGTCTCTATTATATTATTACAGACCAGCTAGATCTACTGTCTCTATTATATTATGACAGACCAGCTGGATATTCTGTCTCTATTTTATTATGACCAGCCAGACATACTTTCTCTATTACAATATGACAGACCAGCTAGATCTGCTGTCTCTATTATATTATTACAGACAAGCTAGATCTACTGTCTCTATTATATTATGAGAGACCAGCTGGATCTACCGTCTCTATTATAATATGACAGACCAGCTAGATCTACTGTCTCTTATGTTATGATAGAAAAGCTAGATCTACTGTCTATTATCTTATGACAGACCAGCTAGATCTACTGTATCTATTATATTATGACAGACCAGCTAGATCTACTGTCTCTACTATATTATGACAGACCTGCAAGATCTACTATATCTACTATATTATGACAGACCAACTACATCTACTGTCTCTATTATATTATGACCAGCCAGACATACTTTCTCTATTATATTATGACAGACCAGCTGGATATACTGTCTCTATTATATTATGACCAGCCAGACATACTTTCTCTATTATAATATGACAGACCAGCTAGATCTGCAGTCTCTATTACATTAGCAGCTAGACCTGCTGTCTCTATTATATTATAACAGACCAGCTAGATCTACTGTCCCTATCATATTATGACAGACCAGCTGGATCTACTGTCTTAATTATAATATGATTGACCAGCTAGATCTACTGTCTCTTATATTATGATAGAGCAATTAGATCTACTGTCTCTATTATATTATGACAGACCAGCTAGATCTACTGTCTCTATTATATTATGACAGAGCAGCTAGATCTACTGTCTCTATTATAATATGACAGACCAGCTAGATATACTGTCTCTATTATAATATGACAGACCAGCTAGATCTACTGTCTCTATAGTATTATGACAGACCAGCTAGATCTGCTGTCTCTATTATATTATGACAGACCAGCTAGATCTACTGTCTCTATTATGTTATGACAGACCAGCTAGATCTACTGTCTCTATTATAATATGACAGACCAGTTAGATCTACTGTCTCTATTATATTATGACAGACCAGCTAGATCTACTGTCTCTATAGTATTATGACAGACCAGCTAGATCTACTGTCTCTATTGTATTATGACAGACCAGCTAGATCTAATGTGTATATTATATTATGACAGACCAGCTAGATCTACTGTCTCTATAGTATGATGACAGACCAGCTAGATCTGCTGTCTCTATTATATTATGACAGACCAGGTAGATCTACTGTCTCTATTATAATATGACAGACCAGTTAGATCTACTGTCTCTATTATATTATGACAGACCAGCTATATCTACTGCCTCTATAGTATTATGACAGACCAGCTAGATCTACTGTCTCTATTGTATTATGACAGACCAGCTAGATCTAATGTGTCTATTATATTATGACAGACCAGCTAGATCTACTGTCTCTATTATATTATGACAGAGCAGCTAGATCTACTGTCTCTATTATAATATGACAGACCAGCTAGATATACTGTCTCTATTATAATTTGACAGACCAGCTAGATCTACTGTCTCTATAGTATTATGACAGACCAGCTAGATCTGCTGTCTCTATTATATTATGACAGACCAGCTAGATCTACTGTCTCTATTATGTTATGACAGACCAGCTAGATCTACTGTCTCTATTATAATATGACAGACCAGTTAGATCTACTGTCTCTATTATATTATGACAGACCAGCTAGATCTACTGTCTCTATAGTATTATGACAGACCAGCTAGATCTGCTGTCTCTATTATATTATGACAGACCAGCTAGATCTTCTGTCTCTATTGTATTATGACAGACCAGCTAGATCTAATGTGTCTATTATATTATGACAGAGCAGCTAGATCTACTGTCTCTATTATAATATGACAGACCAGCTAGATATACTGTCTCTATTATAATATGACAGACCAGCTAGATCTACTGTCTCTATAGTATTATGACAGACCAGCTAGATCTGCTGTCTCTATTATATTATGACAGACCTGCATGATCTGCTGTCTCTATTATATTATGACAGACCAGCTACATCTACTGTCTCTGTTATATTATGACAGACCAGCTACATCTCTTTCTCTACTATATTATGGCAGACCAGCTAGATCTACTGTCTCCATAATATTATGACTGACCAGCTAGATCTACTGTCTCTATTATATTATGACAGACCAGCTAGATCTACTGTCTCTATTATAATATGACAGACCAGCTAGATCTACTGTCTCTATTATATTATGACAGAGCATCTAGATCTACTGTCTCTATTATATTATGACATACCAGCTAGATCTACTGTCTCTATAGTAATATGACAGACCAGCTAGATCTACTGTCTCTATTATAATATGACAGACCAGCTAGATCTACTGTCTCTATTATATTATGACAGACCAGCTAGATCTACTGTCTCTATTGTATTATGACAGACCAGCTAGATCTAATGTGTCTATTATATTATGACAGACCAGCTAGATCTACTGTCTCTATTATATTATGACAGAGCAGCTAGATCTACTGTCTCTATTATAATATGACAGACCAGCTAGATATACTGTCTCTATTATAATATGACAGACCAGCTAGATCTACTGTCTCTATAGTATTATGACAGACCAGCTAGATCTGCTGTCTCTATTATATTATGACAGACCAGCTAGATCTACTGTCTCTATTATATTATGACAGACCAGCTAGATCTACTGTCCCTATAGTATTATGACAGACCAGCTAGATCTACTGTCTCTATTGTATTATGACAGACCAGCTAGATCTAATGTGTCTATTATATTATGACAGACCAGCTAGATCTACTGTCTCTATAGTATGATTACAGACCAGCTAGATCTGCTGTCTCTATTATATTATGACAGACCAGCTAGATCTACTGTCTCTATTATAATATGACAGACCAGCTAGATCTACTGTCTCTATTATGTTATGACAGACCAGCTAGATCTACTGTCTCTATTATAATATGACAGACCAGTTAGATCTACTGTCTCTATTATATTATGACAGACCAGATAGATCTACTGTCTCTATAGTATTATGACAGACCAGCTAGATCTACTGTCTCTATAGTATTATGACAGACCAGCTAGATCTACTGTCTCTATTATAATATGACAGACCAGCTAGATATACTGTCTCTATTATAATATGACAGACCAGCTAGATCTACTGTCTCTATAGTATTATGACATACCAGCTAGATCTGCTGTCTCTATTATATTATGACAGACCAGCTAGAACTACTGTCTCTATTATAATATGACAGACCAGCTAGATCTACTGTCTCTATTATGTTATGACAGACCAGCTAGATCTACTGTCTCTATTATAATATGACAGACCAGTTAGATCTACTGTCTCTATTATATTATGACAGACCAGCTAGATCTACTGTCTCTATTGTATTATGACAGACCAGCTAGATCTAATGTGTATATTATATTATGACAGACCAGCTAGATCTACTGTCTCTATAGTATTATGACAGACCAGCTAGATCTGCTGTCTCTATTATATTATGATAGACCAGCTAGATCTATTGTCTCTATTATAATATGACAGACCAGCTAGATCTACTGTCTCTATTATGTTATGACAGACCAGCTAGATCTACTGTCTCTATTATAATATGACAGACCAGTTAGATCTACTGTCTCTATAGTATTATGACAGACCAGCTAGATCTACTGTCTCTATAGTATTATGACAGACCAGCTAGATCTACTGTCTCTATTATAATATGACAGACCAGCTAGATCTACTGTCTCTATTATGTTATGACAGACCAGTTAGATCTACTGTCTCTATTATATTATGACAGACCAGCTAGATCTACTGTCTCTATAGTATTATGACAGACCAGCTAGATCTACTGTCTCTATTGTATTATGACAGACCAGCTAGATCTAATGTGTCTATTATATTATGACAGACCAGCTAGATCTACTGTCTCTATTATATTATGACAGACCAGCTAGATCTACTGTCTCTATAGTATTATGACAGACCAGCTAGATCTGCTGTCTCTATTATATTATGACAGACCTGCATGATCTGCTGTCTCTATTATATTATGACAGACCAGCTACATCTACTGTCTCTGTTATATTATGACAGATCAGCTACATCTCTTTCTCTACTATATTATGGCAGACCAGCTAGATCTACTGTCTCCATAATATTATGACTGACCAGCTAGATCTACTCTCTATTATATTATGACATAGCATCTAGATCTACTGTCACTATTGTATTATGACACACCAGCTAGATCTACTGTCTCCATTATATTATGACAGACCAGCTAGATATACTGTCTCTATTATATTATGACAGACCAGCTAGATCTGCTGTCTCTATAGTATTATGACAGACCAGCTAGATCTACTGTCTCTATAGTATTGTGACAGACCAGCTAGGTCTGCTGTCTCTATTATATTATGACAGACCAGCTAGATCTACTGTCTCTATAGTATTATGACAGACCAGCTAGATCTGCTGTCTCTATTATATTATGACAGACCAGCTAGATCTACTGTCTCTATTATAATATGACAGACCAGTTAGATCTTCTGTCTCTATTATATTATGACAGACCAGCTAGATCTACTGTCCCTATAGTATTATGACAGACCAGCTAGATCTACTGTCTCTATTGTATTATGACAGACCAGCTAGATCTAATGTGTCTATTATATTATGACAGACCAGCTAGATCTACTGTCTCTATAGTATGATGACAGACCAGCTAGATCTGCTGTCTCTATTATATTATGACAGACCAGCTAGATCTACTGTCTCTATTATAATATGACAGACCAGCTAGATCTACTGTCTCTATTATGTTATGACAGACCAGCTAGATCTACTGTCTCTATTATAATATGACAGACCAGCTAGATCTACTGTCTCTATTGTATTATGACAGACCAGCTAGATCTAATGTGTATATTATATTATGACAGACCAGCTAGATCTACTGTCTCTATTATAATATGACAGACCAGTTAGATCTACTGTCTCTATTATATTATGACAGACCAGCTAGATCTACTGTCTCTATAGTATTATGACAGACCAGCTAGATCTACTGTCTCTATTATATTATGACAGACCAGCTAGATCTACTGTCTCTATTATAATATGACAGACCAGCTAGATCTACTGTCTCTATTATGTTATGACAGACCAGTTAGATCTACTGTCTCTATTATATTATGACAGACCAGCTAGATCTACTGTCTCTATAGTATTATGACAGACCAGCTAGATCTACTGTCTCTATTGTATTATGACAGACCAGCTAGGTCTAATGTGTCTATTATATTATGACAGACCAGCTAGATCTACTGTCTCTATTATATTATGACAGATCAGCTAGATCTACTGTCTCTGTTATAATATGACAGACCAGCTAGATATACTGTCTCTATTATAATATGACAGACCAGCTAGATCTACTGTCTCTATAGTATTATGACAGACCAGCTAGATCTGCCGTCTCTATTATATTATGACAGACCTGCATGATCTGCTGTCTCTATTATATTATGACAGACCAGCTACATCTACTGTCTCTGTTATATTATGACAGATCAGCTAGATCTACTGTCTCTATTATAATATGACAGACCAGCTAGATCTACTGTCTCTATTATGTTATGACAGACCAGCTAGATCTACTGTCTCTATTATAATATGACAGACCAGTTAGATCTACTGTCTCTATTATATTATGACAGACCAGCTAGATCTACTGTCTCTATAGTATTATGACAGACCAGCTAGATCTACTGTCTCAATAGTATTATGACAGACCAGCTAGATCTACTGTCTCTATTATAATATGACAGACCAGCTAGATATACTGTCTCTATTATAATATGACAGACCAGCTAGATCTACTGTCTCTATAGTATTATGACAGACCAGCTAGATCTGCTGTCTCTATTATATTATGACAGACCAGCTAGAACTACTGTCTCTATTATAATATGACAGACCAGCTAGATCTACTGTCTCTATTATGTTATGACAGACCAGCTAGATCTACTGTCTCTATTATAATATGACAGACCAGTTAGATCTACTGTCTCTATTATATTATGACAGACCAGCTAGATCTACTGTCTCTATAGTATTATGACAGACCAGCTAGATCTACTGTCTCTATTGTATTATGACAGACCAGCTAGATCTAATGTGTATATTATATTATGACAGACCAGCTAGATCTACTGTCTCTATAGTATTATGACAGACCAGCTAGATCTGCCGTCTCTATTATATTATGACAGACCAGCTAGATCTACTGTCTCTATTATAATATGACAGACCAGCTAGATCTACTGTCTCTATTATGTTATGACAGACCAGCTAGATCTACTGTCTCTATTATAATATGACAGACCAGTTAGATCTACTGTCTCTATTATATTATGACAGACCAGCTAGATCTACTGTCTCTATAGTATTATGACAGACCAGCTAGATCTACTGTCTCTATTATATTATGACAGACCAGCTAGATCTACTGTCTCTATTATAATATGACAGACCAGCTAGATCTATTGTCTCTATTATATTATGACAGACCAGCTAGATCTACTGTCTCTATAGTATTATGACAGACCAGCTAGATCTACTGTCTCTATTGTATTATGACAGACCAGCTAGGTCTAATGTGTCTATTATATTATGACAGACCAGCTAGATCTACTGTCTCTATTATATTATGACAGATCAGCTAGATCTACTGTCTCTGTTATAATATGACAGACCAGCTAGATATACTGTCTCTATTATAATATGACAGACCAGCTAGATCTACTGTCTCTATAGTATTATGACAGACCAGCTAGATCTGCCGTCTCTATTATATTATGACAGACCTGCATGATCTGCTGTCTCTATTATATTATGACAGACCAGCTACATCTACTGTCTCTGTTATATTATGACAGATCAGCTACATCTCTTTCTCTACTATATTATGGCAGACCAGCAAGATCTACTGTCTCTATAGTATTATGACAGACCAGCTAGATCTACTGTCTCCATAATATTATGACTGACCAGCTAGATCTACTCTCTATTATATTATGACATAGCATCTAGATCTACTGTCACTATTGTATTATGACACACCAGCTAGATCTACTGTCTCCATTATATTATGACAGACCAGCTAGATATACTGTCTCTATTATATTATGACAGACCAGCTAGATCTGCTGTCTCTATAGTATTATGACAGACCAGCTAGATCTACTGTCTCTATAGTATTGTGACAGACCAGCTAGGTCTGCTGTCTCTATTATATTATGACAGACCAGCTAGATCTACTGTCTCTATAGTATTATGACAGACCAGCTAGATCTGCTGTCTCTATTATATTATGACAGACCAGCTAGATCTACTGTCTCTATTATAATATGACAGACTAGCTAGATCTACTGTCTCTATTATGTTATGACAGACCAGCTAGATCTACTGTCTCTATTATAATATGACAGACCAGCTAGATATACTGTCTCTATTATAATATGACAGACCAGCTAGATCTACTGTCTCTATAGTATTATGACAGACCAGCTAGATCTGCTGTCTCTATTATATTATGACAGACCTGCATGATCTGCTGTCTCTATTATATTATGACAGACCAGCTACATCTACTGTCTCTGTTATATTATGACAGACCAGCTACATCTCTTTCTCTACTATATTATGGCAGACCAGCTAGATCTACTGTCTCCATAATATTATGACTGACCATCTAGATCTACTGTCTCTAATATATTATGACAGACCAGCTAGATCTACTGTCTCTATTATAATATGACAGACCAGCTAGATCTACTGTCTCTATTATATTATGACAGACCAGCTAGATCTGCTGTCTCTATTATATTATGACATACCAGCTAGATCTACTGTCTCTATAGTATTATGACAGACCAGCTAGATCTACTGTCTCTATTATATTATGACAGACCTGCATGATCTGCTGTCTCTATTATATTATGACAGACCAGCTACATCTACTGTCTGTTATATTATGAGAGACCAGCTAGATCTAATGTGTCTATTATATTATGACAGACCAGCTAGATCTACTGTCTCTATTATAATATGACAGACCAGCTAGATCTACTGTCTCTATAGTATTATGACAGACCAGCTAGATCTGCTGTCTCTATTATATTATGACAGACCAGCTAGATCTACTGTCTCTATTATAATATGACAGACCAGCTAGATCTACTGTCTCTATAGTATTATGACAGACCAGCTAGATCTGCTGTCTCTATAGTATTGTGACAGACCAGCTAGGTCTGCTGTCTCTATTATATTATGACAGACCAGCTAGATCTACTGTCTCTATAGTATTATGACAGACCAGCTAGATCTGCTGTCTCTATTATATTATGACAGACCAGCTAGATCTACTGTCTCTATTATAATATGACAGACTAGCTAGATCTACTGTCTCTATTATGTTATGACAGACCAGCTAGATCTACTGTCTTTATTATAATATGACAGACCAGTTAGATCTTCTGTCTCTATTATATTATGACAGACCAGCTAGATCTACTGTCCCTATAGTATTATGACAGACCAGCTAGATCTACTGTCTCTATTGTATGGTGACAGACCAGCTAGATCTGCTGTCTCTATTATATTATGACAGACCAGCTAGATCTACTGTCTCTATTATAATATGACAGACTAGCTAGATCTACTGTCTCTATTATAATATGACAGACCAGCTAGATATACTGTCTCTATTATAATATGACAGACCAGCTAGATCTACTGTCTCTATAGTATTATGACAGACCAGCTAGATCTGCTGTCTCTATTATATTATGACAGACCTGCATGATCTGCTGTCTCTATTATATTATGACAGACCAGCTACATCTACTGTCTCTGTTATATTATGACAGACCAGCTACATCTCTTTCTCTACTATATTATGGCAGACCAGCTAGATCTACTGTCTCCATAATATTATGACTGACCAGCTAGATCTACTGTCTCTATTATATTATGACAGACCAGCTAGATCTACTGTCTCTATTATAATATGACAGACCAGCTAGATCTACTGTCTCTATTATATTATGACAGACCAGCTAGATCTGCTGTCTCTATTATATTATGACATACCAGCTAGATCTACTGTCTCTATAGTATTATGACAGACCAGCTAGATCTACTGTCTCTATTATATTATGACAGACCTGCATGATCTGCTGTCTCTATTATATTATGAAAGACCAGCTACATCTACTGTCTGTTATATTATGAGAGACCAGCTAGATCTAATGTGTCTATTATATTATGACAGACCAGCTAGATCTACTGTCTCTATTATAATATGACAGACCAGTTAGATCTACTGTTTCTATTATATTATGACAGACCAGCTATATCTACTGTCTCTATAGTATTATGACAGACCAGCTAGATCTACTGTCTCTATTGTATTATGACAGACCAGCTAGATCTAATGTGTCTATTATATTATGACAGACCAGCTAGATCTACTGTCTCTATTATATTATGACAGAGCAGCTAGATCTACTGTCTCTATTATAATATGACAGACCAGCTAGATATACTGTCTCTATTATAATATGACAGACCAGCTAGATCTACTGTCTCTATAGTATTATGACAGACCAGCTAGATCTGCTGTCTCTATTATATTATGACAGACCAGCTAGATCTACTGTCTCTATTATAATATGACAGACCAGCTAGATCTACTGTCTTTATTATAATATGACAGACCAGTTAGATCTTCTGTCTCTATTATATTATGACAGACCAGCTAGATCTACTGTCCCTATAGTATTATGACAGACCAGCTAGATCTACTGTCTCTATTGTATTATGACAGACCAGCTAGATCTAATGTGTCTATTATATTATGACAGACCAGCTAGATCTACTGTCTCTATAGTATGATGACAGACCAGCTAGATCTGCTGTCTCTATTATATTATGACAGACCAGCTAGATCTACTGTCTCTATTATAATATGACAGACCAGCTAGATCTACTGTCTCTATTATGTTATGACAGACCAGCTAGATCTACTGTCTCTATTATAATATGACAGACCAGTTAGATCTACTGTCTCTATTATATTATGACAGACCAGATAGATCTACTGTCTCTATAGTATTATGACAGACCAGCTAGATCTACTGTCTCTATAGTATTATGACAGACCAGCTAGATCTACTGTCTCTATTATAATATGACAGACCAGCTAGATATACTGTCTCTATTATAATATGACAGACCAGCTAGATCTACTGTCTCTATTATGTTATGACAGACCAGCTAGATCTACTGTCTCTATTATAATATGACAGACCAGTTAGATCTACTGTCTCTATTATATTATGACAGACCAGCTAGATCTACTGTCTCTATAGTATTATGACAGACCAGCTAGATCTACTGTCTCGATAGTATTATGTAAGGGAATACCCCCCTGATTTGGACAAAAACAAATGGCGGTATATTGGCATTGGACAAACCATATACACGATGGTCAATACCACCCAATTTGGCGTTGATTCATGCAAAGTATATTGCAAATGCCATATGGCAATTGCCAATTGTAACACTTCAAAATTCCAATAGGGGGCGTGTGCGTTCCACCGGGGCATTTCATATTGCAAATGGCACCCAAGTCAACATCCAAAAGCCAAATTTTGAAAAATGAAATTTTTAAAAAAAAACTTAAAACCCCTTAAAAAAGTGCTTTCTGGACCTTTTTTCGAAATTCTTTCGTCAATTACACATGGGTAAGTACTGTATGAGTATACTTTTGTCATCATATATATATTTTTTTTAAGTACATGCGCATAAGGCATATGTTTTGTCCATTTGCAATATGATTTCATAGGAAGTCAAAAGTCAAAAGTCAAAAATGTCAAAATTTGGTAAAAAACTTCACACATCCTTAAAAAAGTGCTTTCTGGACCTTTTTTCAAAATTCTTTCGATTTTTGTGTCAATTACACATGTATAAGAACTTTATCAACATACTTTAGTCATACTTTATTATCATATATATATATATTTTTTTACTTGTGCATAAGGCATATGTTTTCTCCATTTGGAATATGATTTCATAGGAAGTCAAAAGTCAAAAGTCAAAAATGTCAAAATTTGGTAAAAAACTTCATACATCCTTAAAAAAGTGCTTTCTTGACCTTTTTTCAAAATTCTTTCGATTTTTGTGTCAATAACACATGTATAAGAACTTTATCAACATACTTTAGTCATGCTTTATTATCATATTTTTTTTACTTGTGCATAAGGCATATGTTTTCTCCATTTGCAATATGATGTCATAGGAAGTCAAAAGTCAAAGTCAAAAGTAACGATTTTCCTCCGTGCAACTGATGATCTAAAATGTGCAACATATTTTTTTTGATTTTTTTTGTTTATGTTTCCTTACTTTTTCAAAGTCACTGTGCATTTGCAATATGTTTTAATGGGCAGATACCATCACGAATTTGTCATGCTCAAAATTCAAACTTTACTTTGCTCAAACTATACCTTGGTCAACTTGTATTACATATTTCTTTTTGTTTTACTTGTGCATAAGGCATATGTTTTCTCCATTTGCAATATGATGTCATAGGAAGTCAAAAGTCAAAGTCAAAAGTAAATATTTTCCTCCGTGCACCTGGTGATCTGAAATGTGCACCTGGTGACCTGAAATGTGCACCTGGTGATCTAAAATATGCAACTGGTAACCCAAAAAAAAATTTTTGGGATGTTTTTTTGTTTATGTTTCCTTACTTTTTCAAAGTCACTGTGCATTTGCAATATGTTTTAATGGGCAGGTACCATCACGAATTTGTCATGCTCAAAATTCAAACTTTACTTTGCTCAAACTATACCTTGGTCAACTTGTATTACATATTTCTTTTTGTTTTACTTGTGCATAAGGCATATGTTTTCTCCATTTGCAATATGATGTCATAGGAAGTCAAAAGTCAAAGTCAAAAGTAAATATTTTCCTCCGTGCACCTGGTAATCTGAAATGTGCACCTGGTGACCTGAAATGTGCACCTAGTGATCTAAAATATGCAACTGGTAACCCAAAAAAAAAATTTTGGGATGTTTTTTTGTTTATGTTTCCTTACTTTTTCAAAGTCACTGTGCATTTGCAATATGTTTTAATGGGCAGGTACCATCACGAATTTGTCATGCTCAAAATTCAAGCTTGTGATCTAAAATATGCAGCTGGTTACCCAACATTTTTTGGGATGTTTTTTTGTTTATGTTTCCTTACTTTTTCAAAGTCACTGTGCATTTGCAATATGTTTTAATGGGCAGGTACCATCACGAATTTGTTTATCGAATTTGTTTATGTTTCCTTACTTTTTCAAAGTCACTGTGCATTTGCAATATGTTTCAATGGGCAGGTACCATCACGAATTTGTCATGCTCAAAATTTTTTAGATGTATTTTTTTTTGTTTCTTACTTTTTCAAAGTCACTGTGCATTTGGAATATGTTTTAATGGGCAGGTACCATCACGAATTTGTTTATCGAATTTGTTTATGTTTCCTTACTTTTTCAAAGTCACTGTGCATTTGCAATATGTTTCAATGGGCAGGTACCATCACGAATTTGTCATGCTCAAAATTTTTTAGATGTATTTTTTTTTGTTTCCTTACTTTTTCAAAGTCACTGTGCATTTGGAATATGTTTTAATGGGCAGGTACCATCACGAATTTGTTTATCGAATTTGTTTATGTTTCCTTACTTTTTCAAAGTCACTGTGCATTTGCAATATGTTTCAATGGGCAGGTACCATCACGAATTTGTCATGCTCAAAAAATTTTACATGTATTTTTTTTTGTTTCTTACTTTTTCAAAGTCACTGTGCATTTGGAATATGTTTTAATGGGCAGGTACCATCACGAATTTGTTTATCGAATTTGTTTATGTTTCCTTACTTTTTCAAAGTCACTGTGCATTTGCAATATGTTTCAATGGGCAGGTACCATCACGAATTTGTCATGCTCAAAAATTTTTAGATGTATTTTTTTTTGTTTCTTACTTTTTCAAAGTCACTGTGCATTTGGAATATGTTTTAATGGGCAGGTACCATCACGAATTTGTTTATCGAATTTGTTTATGTTCCCTTACTTTTTCAAAGTCACTGTGCATTTGCAATATGTTTCAATGGGCAGGTACCATCACGAATTTGTCATGCTCAAAATTTTTTAGATGTATTTTTTTTTGTTTCCTTACTTTTTCAAAGTCACTGTGCATTTGGAATATGTTTTAATGGGCAGGTACCATCACGAATTTGTTTATCGAATTTGTTTATGTTTCCTTACTTTTTCAAAGTCACTGTGCATTTGCAATATGTTTCAATGGGCAGGTACCATCACGAATTTGTCATGCTCAAAAAATTTTAGATGTATTTTTTTTTGTTTCTTACTTTTTCAAAGTCACTGTGCATTTGGAATATGTTTTAATGGGCAGGTACCATCACGAATTTGTTTATCGAATTTGTTTATGTTTCCTTACTTTTTCAAAGTCACTGTGCATTTGCAATATGTTTCAATGGGCAGGTACCATCACGAATTTGTCATGCTCAAAAAATTTTAGATGTATTTTTTTTTGTTTCTTACTTTTTCAAAGTCACTGTGCATTTGGAATATGTTTTAATGGGCAGGTACCATCACGAATTTGTTTATCGAATTTGTTTATGTTTCCTTACTTTTTCAAAGTCACTGTGCATTTGCAATATGTTTCAATGGGCAGGTACCATCACGAATTTGTCATGCTCAAAAAATTTTAGATGTATTTTTTTTTGTTTCTTACTTTTTCAAAGTCACTGTGCATTTGGAATATGTTTTAATGGGCAGGTACCATCACGAATTTGTTTATCGAATTTGTTTATGTTTCCTTACTTTTTCAAAGTCACTGTGCATTTGCAATATGTTTCAATGGGCAGGTACCATCACGAATTTGTCATGCTCAAAAAATTTTAGATGTATTTTTTTTTGTTTCTTACTTTTTCAAAGTCACTGTGCATTTGGAATATGTTTTAATGGGCAGGTACCATCACGAATTTGTTTATCGAATTTGTTTATGTTTCCTTACTTTTTCAAAGTCACTGTGCATTTGCAATATGTTTCAATGGGCAGGTACCATCACGAATTTGTCATGCTCAAAAAATTTTAGATGTATTTTTTTTTGTTTCTTACTTTTTCAAAGTCACTGTGCATTTGGAATATGTTTTAATGGGCAGGTACCATCACGAATTTGTTTATCGAATTTGTTTATGTTTCCTTACTTTTTCAAAGTCACTGTGCATTTGCAATATGTTTCAATGGGCAGGTACCATCACGAATTTGTCATGCTCAAAACATTTTAGATGTATTTTTTTTTGTTTCTTACTTTTTCAAAGTCACTGTGCATTTGGAATATGTTTTAATGGGCAGGTACCATCACGAATTTGTTTATCGAATTTGTTTATGTTTCCTTACTTTTTCAAAGTCACTGTGCATTTGCAATATGTTTCAATGGGCAGGTACCATCACGAATTTGTCATGCTCAAAAAATTTTAGATGTATTTTTTTTTGTTTCTTACTTTTTCAAAGTCACTGTGCATTTGGAATATGTTTTAATGGGCAGGTACCATCACGAATTTGTTTATCGAATTTGTTTATGTTTCCTTACTTTTTCAAAGTCACTGTGCATTTGGAATATGTTTTAATGGGCAGGTACCATCACGAATTTGTTTATCGAATTTGTTTATGTTTCCTTACTTTTTCAAAGTCACTGTGCATTTGCAATATGTTTCAATGGGCAGGTACCATCACGAATTTGTCATGCTCAAAAAAATTTAGATGTATTTTTTTTGGTTTCTTACTTTTTCAAAGTCACTGTGCATTTGGAATATGTTTTAATGGGCAGGTACCATCACGAATTTGTTTATCGAATTTGTTTATGTTTCCTTACTTTTTCAAAGTCACTGTGCATTTGCAATATGTTTCAATGGGCAGGTACCATCACGAATTTGTCATGCTCAAAAAATTTTAGATGTATTTTTTTTGGTTTCTTACTTTTTCAAAGTCACTGTGCATTTGGAATATGTTTTAATGGGCAGGTACCATCACGAATTTGTTCATCGAATTTGTTTATGTTTCCTTACTTTTTCAAAGTCACTGTGCATTTGCAATATGTTTCAATGGGCAGGTACCATCACGAATTTGTTTATCGAATTTGTTTATGTTTCCTTACTTTTTCAAAGTCACTGTGCATTTGCAATATGTTTCAATGGGCAGGTACCATCACGAATTTGTCATGCTCAAAATTTTTTAGATGTATTTTTTTTTGTTTCTTACTTTTTCAAAGTCACTGTGCATTTGGAATATGTTTTAATGGGCAGGTACCATCACGAATTTGTTCATCGAATTTGTTTATGTTTCCTTACTTTTTCAAAGTCACTGTGCATTTGCAATATGTTTCAATGGGCAGGTACCATCACGAATTTGTTTATCGAATTTGTTTATGTTTCCTTACTTTTTCAAAGTCACTGTGCATTTGCAATATGTTTCAATGGGCAGGTACCATCACGAATTTGTCATGCTCAAAATTTTTTAGATGTATTTTTTTTTGTTTCTTACTTTTTCAAAGTCACTGTGCATTTGGAATATGTTTTAATGGGCAGGTACCATCACGAATTTGTTCATCGAATTTGTTTATGTTTCCTTACTTTTTCAAAGTCACTGTGCATTTGGAATATGTTTTAATGGGCAGGTACCATCACGAATTTGTTTATCGAATTTGTTTATGTTTCCTTACTTTTTCAAAGTCACTGTGCATTTGCAATATGTTTCAATGGGCAGGTACCATCACGAATTTGTTTATCGAATTTGTTTATGTTTCCTTACTTTTTCAAAGTCACTGTGCATTTGCAATATGTTTCAATGGGCAGGTACCATCACGAATTTGTCATGCTCAAAATTTTTTAGATGTATTTTTTTTTGTTTCTTACTTTTTCAAAGTCACTGTGCATTTGGAATATGTTTTAATGGGCAGGTACCATCACGAATTTGTTTATCGAATTTGTTTATGTTTCCTTACTTTTTCAAAGTCACTGTGCATTTGCAATATGTTTCAATGGGCAGGTACCATCACGAATTTGTCATGCTCAAAAAATTTTAGATGTATTTTTTTTTGTTTCTTACTTTTTCAAAGTCACTGTGCATTTGGAATATGTTTTAATGGGCAGGTACCATCACGAATTTGTTTATCGAATTTGTTTATGTTTCCTTACTTTTTCAAAGTCACTGTGCATTTGGAATATGTTTTAATGGGCAGGTACCATCACGAATTTGTTTATCGAATTTGTTTATGTTTCCTTACTTTTTCAAAGTCACTGTGCATTTGCAATATGTTTCAATGGGCAGTTACCATCACGAATTTGTCATGCTCAAAAAAATTTAGATGTATTTTTTTTGGTTTCTTACTTTTTCAAAGTCACTGTGCATTTGGAATATGTTTTAATGGGCAGGTACCATCACGAATTTGTTTATCGAATTTGTTTATGTTTCCTTACTTTTTCAAAGTCACTGTGCATTTGCAATATGTTTCAATGGGCAGGTACCATCACGAATTTGTTTATCGAATTTGTTTATGTTTCCTTACTTTTTCAAAGTCACTGTGCATTTGCAATATGTTTCAATGGGCAGGTACCATCACGAATTTGTCATGCTCAAAAAAATTTAGATGTATTTTTTTTTGTTTCTTACTTTTTCAAAGTCACTGTGCATTTGGAATATGTTTTAATGGGCAGGTACCATCACGAATTTGTCATGCTCAAAAAATTTTAGATGTATTTTTTTTTGTTTCTTACTTTTTCAAAGTCACTGTGCATTTGCAATATGTTTTAATGGGCAGGTACCATCACGAATTTGTCATGCTATAAAAATCCTGCAGGAATGTGAAATTGACTGGCCCGATGAACTCGGGATGGCTTTGCAGTGATTCTGGGTCATCTCAATCGCTCGTTTGGGTTGATTTCAGAATGTCGCTTTTGGTGATGTTTTTTCACTCTAGAATCATATTGCAAATGTACAAGAGTCAAGTGGACAAGAGTCCATCAGTCAATTAGATATCATTCTGACCACCAAACTGATACAAACTGACACCAAACCCACTTTTTCCAACTCGTTTAGTAGCCAACTATTACATACTTCAGAGCTGGCCCAAAATTCACAACGCCTTCGGTACAAACCATAAAAAAACCATAAAACACGTAGTTACGTTCTAGCTGCGGGTCCATTTCTTATGTTATGTGTTGGCCTAGCTGAGGCGACCCCGAATCCCAAGTTTCGGCTCGATAGGTCATTTGGTGTCCGAGAAAAACCCTAATTGGTGCTGAAAATCCACTATTTTCCATGACTTGCTACGGGGTCCTTGAATGAGATATCGGACAGAAACGTTGGGGTCTGTCTATATGGGCCGAGACGTTCGCAATGCACCTAGTCTTGCGACTCTGGGACATTTCTAAATGTCGTCATTTTCGTGATGCAAAAATGAATTGAAGTTATTTCAAATGTACGAGGCTGTTTCTCGGTCCGAGAACCTTCTAGAGCCACGTAACTCACCACGCACCATCTACGGGAGGTCTAGAACAGGTTTCTAAAGTTTCGGAACTCTAGGTCCGACGGTTCTTTTTTAGCTCCAACAAAGCTAACTATTGGAGCCACTGTCTGTCTCTACGCACCCCAATACGTCCCTCCATCCAAGTTGTGTTTTAGTGCAATTTTTTTTTCCTTTGATTTTTTTTGGGAAAAATGACTGATTTACAGTTCATGGGGGTTGCCTAATCACACATATGAAGTTTTGGAAAGATCAGACTTTTTTAACCCTTCGAAACAGCCCCTGAGACACCAATTATGGCACTTCCGGTTGGCACAGGAAGTTATAAATCAACACATATCCTCATTGGGGTATGCTGTTACAGAATCCTGAGTTTTAAGTCCTTACGTTAAGAATTGACTGATCTACACAGGGTTGAATGCACTATGTCTATCAAACTGCATGCAGTGTATGGGTAAACACTTTTAGGGGCATTTTAACCACTTCCGGTTGGTCCAGGAAGCTTAGAATCAACACAGGTAGACCTCATAGTGGCCTGATGGACTGGTACCGAAGACAGCTTCATACGGCATTCATAACCCACATAGGCCTCAGGTTGAAATTAGGGGTGCAGGCAATGTATTCCTATGGGGAGAGATGACACTGTAATCTGTGAGATCAAAAAACACTGTTTTACTGTGAAGGGTTAATGCCACACGGTCAAGGTTAGGCTTGTTCAGATCGGGAGGACCTTAGGAACATTCATGTGGTGGAATTTTTCTTCTCACTCTAACGGTTCTCTCACTGTCACCCAAAAGCAAATGACATTGTGGTGCAGGCTTCATTTTGGGCCTACTATTGTAATGGTCGCTGCGCCTAGACCGAGCGAGCTACGGTCAAGCGGGATAGCTCGTTGAACTCAGAACAGTCTGGAGACTATGGTGATGCCATTTTTTGTGTTGATTTCAGAATGCCATTTTGGTGATGGTCCCTCTCCGTTTAAACATATTGCAAATGTACAAAAGTCAACTAGCAAGTCAGTGTCCATCAGTCAATTAGATGTCATTATGACACCAAATGGATATCAATTGACACCAAACCCACTTTTTCCTACTCATTTAGTAGCCAACTATCACATATGTCAGAGCAGGCCCATAATTCACAGCGCCTCTAGTTGAAAACATAATAAAAAGGTAAAACACATAGTTACGTTCTAGCTGCGGGTCCAGTTCGGACATTATGTGAAGTCCTATGTGAGGCGACCCCGAATCCCGAGTTTCGGCTCGATAGGTCATTTGGTGTCCGAGAAAAACCCTAATTGGTGCTGAAAATCCACTATTTTCCATGACTTGCTACGGGGTCCTTGAATGAGCTATCGGACAGAAACTTTGGGGTCCGTCTCTATGGGCCGAGCCGGTTTCAACGCACCTAGCCTTGCGTCTCTGAGACTTTTCTAAACGTCGTCATTTTCGTGATGCAAAAATGAATTGAAGTTATTCCAAATGTACGAGGCTGTTTCTCGGTCCGAGAACCGTCTAGAGCCACGTAACTCGCCACGCACCATGGCCCGGAGGTCTAGAACAGGTTTCTAAAGTTTCGGAACTCTAGGTCCGACCGTTCTTTTTTAGCTCCAACAAAGCTAACTATTGCGGCCACTGTCTGTCTCTACGCACCCCAATACGTCCCTCCATCCAAGTTGTGTTTTAGTGCAATTTTTTTTTCCTTTGATTTTTTTGGGGAAAAATGACTGATTTACAGTTCATGGGGGTTGCCTAATCACATATATGAAGTTTTGGACAGATCTGACTTTTTTAACCCTTCGAAACAGCCCCTGAGACACCAATTATGGCACTTCCGGTTGGCACAGGAAGCTATAAATCACCACATGTCTTGATTGACATGGCCACTTACAGAATCCCGAGTTTTAAGTCTTTACGTTAAGAATTGACTGATCTACACAGGGTTGAATGCACTATGTCTATCAAACTGCATGCAATGTATGGGTAAACACTTTTAGGGTGATTTGAACCACTTCCGGTTGGTCCAGGAAGCTTAGAATCAACACAGGTAGACCTCATAGTGGCCTGATGGACTGGTACCGAAGACAGGTTCATACGGCATTCATAACCCACATAGGCCTCAGGTTGAAATTAGGGGTGCAGGCAATGTATTCCTATGGGGAGAGATGACACTGTAATCTGTGAGATCAAAAAACACTGTTTTACTGTGAAGGGTTAATGCCACACGGTCAAGGTTAGGCTTGTTGAGATCGGGAGGACCTTAGGAACATTCATGTGGTGGAATTTTTCTTCTCACCCTAACGGTTCTCTCACTGTCACTCAAAAGCAAATGACATTGTGGGGCAGGCTTCATTTTGGGCCTACTATTCTAATGGTCGGTTATTGTGTTATTTCAGAAAATCATAGAAAATCACAGAAATGTCGCAGAGCTCCGCAGCACACTTTAAAAAGATTCGTATGAACACCCTGCAACTGGATCTGTAACCGTTGAAAAAAAAAAACGCCTATTTGTGACCATCACCAATTTGTCATTGTTCCGTTTCTCTTAAATGACGATAGATAAATGGCTGGTTCTTTTTTTATTGACACCGGAGGCTCCTTGGCTTTGACCCGAAGTGGAAAAATAATTTCTCTACTTCCATTTTAAGCCTTTAATCCCAGAAAAATGGCCGTAGCTCAAAAACCGTCGAGGCCTAGACGCCATCCCGTTCGGGGCCAACTGCCCCTTGAGCCAAACCTACGCTCGCCAAGTTTCGGCTTCGAAATATTTTCAGTTTTTGAGATAAGGCCCCGTCGCGATTCGTGATGTTTTGCCAAATTGCCATATGATTCCGTATGCCATCTGGTGGGAGTGTCCGGGACGGCGGAAAAACGGTCCGAAACTAGTTTTTTTTTTTAAACGGAAACCGAAAGTCTGACAAAGTTCATTTGATGACTTCCCGGTAGGTCTGGCCCTACCGCACGGCCCGACGCCGACCGCGAATTTTACAAACGATTTCGGACGTCCGGTAAGGGACCGTACATTTGCAATATGGACTTTCTCACTGATCATACACGAAATGCCGAAATGTTCCCTTAAGGTATGACAGACCAGCTAGATCTACTGTCTCTATTATAATATGACAGACCAGCTAGATATACTGTCTCTATTATAATATGACAGACCAGCTAGATCTACTGTCTCTATAGTATTATGACAGACCAGCTAGATCTACTGTCTCTATTATGATATGACAGACCAGCTAGATCTACTGTCTCTATTATGTTATGACAGACCAGTTAGATCTACTGTCTCTATTATATTATGACAGACCAGCTAGATCTACTGTCTCTATAGTATTATGACAGACCAGCTAGATCTACTGTCTCTATTGTATTATGACAGACCAGCTAGATCTAATGTGTCTATTATATTATGACAGACCAGCTAGATCTACTGTCTCTATTATATTATGACAGACCAGCTAGATCTGCTGTCTCTATTATATTATGACATACCAGCTAGATCTACTGTCTCTATAGTATTATGACAGACCAGCTAGATCTACTGTCTCTATTATATTATGACAGACCTGCATGATCTGCTGTCTCTATTATATTATGACAGACCAGCTACATCTACTGTCTGTTATATTATGAGAGACCAGCTAGATCTAATGTGTCTATTATATTATGACAGAACAGCTAGATCTACTGTCTCTATTATAATATGACAGACCAGTTAGATCTACTGTTTCTATTATATTATGACAGACCAGCTATATCTACTGTCTCTATAGTATTATGACAGACCAGCTAGATCTACTGTCTCTATTGTATTATGACAGACCAGCTAGATCTAATGTGTCTATTATATTATGACAGACCAGCTAGATCTACTGTCTCTATTATATTATGACAGACCAGCTAGATCTACTGTCTCTATAGTATTATGACAGACCAGCTAGATCTACTGTCTCTATTGTATTATGACAGACCAGCTAGGTCTAATGTGTCTATTATATTATGACAGACCAGCTAGATCTACTGTCTCTATTATATTATGACAGATCAGCTAGATCTACTGTCTCTGTTATAATATGACAGACCAGCTAGATATACTGTCTCTATTATAATATGACAGACCAGCTAGATCTACTGTCTCTATAGTATTATGACAGACCAGCTAGATCTGCCGTCTCTATTATATTATGACAGACCTGCATGATCTGCTGTCTCTATTATATTATGACAGACCAGCTACATCTACTGTCTCTGTTATATTATGACAGATCAGCTACATCTCTTTCTCTACTATATTATGGCAGACCAGCAAGATCTACTGTCTCTATAGTATTATGACAGACCAGCTAGATCTACTGTCTCCATAATATTATGACTGACCAGCTAGATCTACTCTCTATTATATTATGACATAGCATCTAGATCTACTGTCACTATTGTATTATGACACACCAGCTAGATCTACTGTCTCCATTATATTATGACAGACCAGCTAGATATACTGTCTCTATTATATTATGACAGACCAGCTAGATCTGCTGTCTCTATAGTATTATGACAGACCAGCTAGATCTACTGTCTCTATAGTATTGTGACAGACCAGCTAGGTCTGCTGTCTCTATTATATTATGACAGACCAGCTAGATCTACTGTCTCTATAGTATTATGACAGACCAGCTAGATCTGCTGTCTCTATTATATTATGACAGACCAGCTAGATCTACTGTCTCTATTATAATATGACAGACTAGCTAGATCTACTGTCTCTATTATGTTATGACAGACCAGCTAGATCTACTGTCTTTATTATAATATGACAGACCAGTTAGATCTTCTGTCTCTATTATATTATGACAGACCAGCTAGATCTACTGTCCCTATAGTATTATGACAGACCAGCTAGATCTACTGTCTCTATTGTATGGTGACAGACCAGCTAGATCTGCTGTCTCTATTATATTATGACAGACCAGCTAGATCTACTGTCTCTATTATAATATGACAGACTAGCTAGATCTACTGTCTCTATTATAATATGACAGACCAGCTAGATATACTGTCTCTATTATAATATGACAGACCAGCTAGATCTACTGTCTCTATAGTATTATGACAGACCAGCTAGATCTGCTGTCTCTATTATATTATGACAGACCTGCATGATCTGCTGTCTCTATTATATTATGACAGACCAGCTACATCTACTGTCTCTGTTATATTATGACAGACCAGCTACATCTCTTTCTCTACTATATTATGGCAGACCAGCTAGATCTACTGTCTCCATAATATTATGACTGACCAGCTAGATCTACTGTCTCTATTATATTATGACAGACCAGCTAGATCTACTGTCTCTATTATAATATGACAGACCAGCTAGATCTACTGTCTCTATTATATTATGACAGACCAGCTAGATCTGCTGTCTCTATTATATTATGACATACCAGCTAGATCTACTGTCTCTATAGTATTATGACAGACCAGCTAGATCTACTGTCTCTATTATATTATGACAGACCTGCATGATCTGCTGTCTCTATTATATTATGACAGACCAGCTACATCTACTGTCTGTTATATTATGAGAGACCAGCTAGATCTAATGTGTCTATTATATTATGACAGACCAGCTAGATCTACTGTCTCTATTATAATATGACAGACCAGCTAGATCTACTGTCTCTATAGTATTATGACAGACCAGCTAGATCTGCTGTCTCTATTATATTATGACAGACCAGCTAGATCTACTGTCTCTATTATAATATGACAGACCAGCTAGATCTACTGTCTCTATAGTATTATGACAGACCAGCTAGATCTGCTGTCTCTATAGTATTGTGACAGACCAGCTAGGTCTGCTGTCTCTATTATATTATGACAGACCAGCTAGATCTACTGTCTCTATAGTATTATGACAGACCAGCTAGATCTGCTGTCTCTATTATATTATGACAGACCAGCTAGATCTACTGTCTCTATTATAATATGACAGACTAGCTAGATCTACTGTCTCTATTATGTTATGACAGACCAGCTAGATCTACTGTCTTTATTATAATATGACAGACCAGTTAGATCTTCTGTCTCTATTATATTATGACAGACCAGCTAGATCTACTGTCCCTATAGTATTATGACAGACCAGCTAGATCTACTGTCTCTATTGTATGGTGACAGACCAGCTAGATCTGCTGTCTCTATTATATTATGACAGACCAGCTAGATCTACTGTCTCTATTATAATATGACAGACTAGCTAGATCTACTGTCTCTATTATAATATGACAGACCAGCTAGATATACTGTCTCTATTATAATATGACAGACCAGCTAGATCTACTGTCTCTATAGTATTATGACAGACCAGCTAGATCTGCTGTCTCTATTATATTATGACAGACCTGCATGATCTGCTGTCTCTATTATATTATGACAGACCAGCTACATCTACTGTCTCTGTTATATTATGACAGACCAGCTACATCTCTTTCTCTACTATATTATGGCAGACCAGCTAGATCTACTGTCTCCATAATATTATGACTGACCAGCTAGATCTACTGTCTCTATTATATTATGACAGACCAGCTAGATCTACTGTCTCTATTATAATATGACAGACCAGCTAGATCTACTGTCTCTATTATATTATGACAGACCAGCTAGATCTGCTGTCTCTATTATATTATGACATACCAGCTAGATCTACTGTCTCTATAGTATTATGACAGACCAGCTAGATCTACTGTCTCTATTATATTATGACAGACCTGCATGATCTGCTGTCTCTATTATATTATGACAGACCAGCTACATCTACTGTCTGTTATATTATGAGAGACCAGCTAGATCTAATGTGTCTATTATATTATGACAGACCAGCTAGATCTACTGTCTCTATTATAATATGACAGACCAGTTAGATCTACTGTTTCTATTATATTATGACAGACCAGCTATATCTACTGTCTCTATAGTATTATGACAGACCAGCTAGATCTACTGTCTCTATTGTATTATGACAGACCAGCTAGATCTAATGTGTCTATTATATTATGACAGACCAGCTAGATCTACTGTCTCTATTATATTATGACAGAGCAGCTAGATCTACTGTCTCTATTATAATATGACAGACCAGCTAGATATACTGTCTCTATTATAATATGACAGACCAGCTAGATCTACTGTCTCTATAGTATTATGACAGACCAGCTAGATCTGCTGTCTCTATTATATTATGACAGACCAGCTAGATCTACTGTCTCTATTATAATATGACAGACCAGCTAGATCTACTGTCTCTATTATGTTATGACAGACCAGCTAGATCTACTGTCTTTATTATAATATGACAGACCAGTTAGATCTTCTGTCTCTATTATATTATGACAGACCAGCTAGATCTACTGTCCCTATAGTATGATGACAGACCAGCTAGATCTGCTGTCTCTATTATATTATGACAGACCAGCTAGATCTACTGTCTCTATTATAATATGACAGACCAGCTAGATCTACTGTCTCTATTATGTTATGACAGACCATCTAGATCTACTGTCTCTATTATAATATGACAGACCAGTTAGATCTACTGTCTCTATTATATTATGACAGACCAGATAGATCTACTGTCTCTATAGTATTATGACAGACCAGCTAGATCTACTGTCTCTATAGTATTATGACAGACCAGCTAGATCTACTGTCTCTATTATAATATGACAGACCAGCTAGATATACTGTCTCTATTATAATATGACAGACCAGCTAGATCTACTGTCTCTATTATGTTATGACAGACCAGCTAGATCTACTGTCTCTATTATAATATGACAGACCAGTTAGATCTACTGTCTCTATTATATTATGACAGACCAGCTAGATCTACTGTCTCTATAGTATTATGACAGACCAGCTAGATCTACTGTCTCGATAGTATTATGACAGACCAGCTAGATCTACTGTCTCTATTATAATATGACAGACCAGCTAGATATACTGTCTCTATTATAATATGACAGACCAGCTAGATCTACTGTCTCTATAGTATTATGACAGACCAGCTAGATCTGCTGTCTCTATTATATTATGACAGACCAGCTAGAACTACTGTCTCTATTATAATATGACAGACCAGCTAGATCTACTGTCTCTATTATGTTATGACAGACCAGCTAGATCTACTGTCTCTATTATAATATGACAGACCAGTTAGATCTACTGTCTCTATTATGTTATGACAGACCAGCTAGATCTACTGTCTCTATTATAATATGACAGACCAGTTAGATCTACTGTCTCTATAGTATTATGACAGACCAGCTAGATCTACTGTCTCTATAGTATTATGACAGACCAGCTAGATCTACTGTCTCTATTATGATATGACAGACCAGCTAGATCTACTGTCTCTATTATGTTATGACAGACCAGTTAGATCTACTGTCTCTATTATATTATGACAGACCAGCTAGATCTACTGTCTCTATAGTATTATGACAGACCAGCTAGATCTACTGTCTCTATTGTATTATGACAGACCAGCTAGATCTAATGTGTCTATTATATTATGACAGACCAGCTAGATCTACTGTCTCTATTATATTATGACAGACCAGCTAGATCTGCTGTCTCTATTATATTATGACATACCAGCTAGATCTACTGTCTCTATAGTATTATGACAGACCAGCTAGATCTACTGTCTCTATTGTATTATGACAGACCAGCTAGATCTAATGTGTCTATTATATTATGACAGACCAGCTAGATCTACTGTCTCTATTATAATATGACAGAGCAGCTAGATCTACTGTCTCTATTATAATATGACAGACCAGCTAGATATACTGTCTCTATTATAATATGACAGACCAGCTAGATCTACTGTCTCTATAGTATTATGACAGACCAGCTAGATCTGCTGTCTCTATTATATTATGACAGACCAGCTAGATCTACTGTCTCTATTATAATATGACAGACCAGCTAGATCTACTGTCTCTATTATGTTATGACAGACCAGCTAGATCTACTGTCTTTATTATAATATGACAGACCAGTTAGATCTTCTGTCTCTATTATATTATGACAGACCAGCTAGATCTACTGTCCCTATAGTATTATGACAGACCAGCTAGATCTACTGTCTCTATTGTATTATGACAGACCAGCTAGATCTAATGTGTCTATTATATTATGACAGACCAGCTAGATCTACTGTCTCTATAGTATGATGACAGACCAGCTAGATCTGCTGTCTCTATTATATTATGACAGACCAGCTAGATCTACTGTCTCTAATATAATATGACAGACCAGCTAGATCTACTGTCTCTATTATGTTATGACAGACCAGCTAGATCTACTGTCTCTATTATAATATGACAGACCAGTTAGATCTACTGTCTCTATTATATTATGACAGACCAGCTAGATCTACTGTCTCTATTATAATATGACAGACCAGCTAGATATACTGTCTCTATTATAATATGACAGACCAGCTAGATCTACTGTCTCTATTATGTTATGACAGACCAGCTAGATCTACTGTCTCTATTATAATATGACAGACCAGTTAGATCTACTGTCTCTATTATATTATGACAGACCAGCTAGATCTACTGTCTCTATAGTATTATGACAGACCAGCTAGATCTACTGTCTCGATAGTATTATGACAGACCAGCTAGATCTACTGTCTCTATTATAATATGACAGACCAGCTAGATATACTGTCTCTATTATAATATGACAGACCAGCTAGATCTACTGTCTCTATAGTATTATGACAGACCAGCTAGATCTGCTGTCTCTATTATATTATGACAGACCAGCTAGAACTACTGTCTCTATTATAATATGACAGACCAGCTAGATCTACTGTCTCTATTATGTTATGACAGACCAGCTAGATCTACTGTCTCTATTATAATATGACAGACCAGTTAGATCTACTGTCTCTATTATGTTATGACAGACCAGCTAGATCTACTGTCTCTATTATAATATGACAGACCAGTTAGATCTACTGTCTCTATAGTATTATGACAGACCAGCTAGATCTACTGTCTCTATAGTATTATGACAGACCAGCTAGATCTACTGTCTCTATTATGATATGACAGACCAGCTAGATCTACTTTCTCTATTATGTTATGACAGACCAGTTAGATCTACTGTCTCTATTATATTATGACAGACCAGCTAGATCTACTGTCTCTATAGTATTATGACAGACCAGCTAGATCTACTGTCTCTATTGTATTATGACAGACCAGCTAGATCTAATGTGTCTATTATATTATGACAGACCAGCTAGATCTACTGTCTCTATTATATTATGACAGACCAGCTAGATCTGCTGTCTCTATTATATTATGACATACCAGCTAGATCTACTGTCTCTATAGTATTATGACAGACCAGCTAGATCTACTGTCTCTATTATATTATGACAGACCTGCATGATCTGCTGTCTCTATTATATTATGACAGACCAGCTACATCTACTGTCTGTTATATTATGAGAGACCAGCTAGATCTAATGTGTCTATTATATTATGACAGACCAGCTAGATCTACTGTCTCTATTATAATATGACAGACCAGTTAGATCTACTGTTTCTATTATATTATGACAGACCAGCTATATCTACTGTCTCTATAGTATTATGACAGACCAGCTAGATCTACTGTCTCTATTGTATTATGACAGACCAGCTAGATCTAATGTGTCTATTATATTATGACAGACCAGCTAGATCTACTGTCTCTATTATATTATGACAGAGCAGCTAGATCTACTGTCTCTATTATAATATGACATACCAGCTAGATATACTGTCTCTATTATAATATGACAGACCAGCTAGATCTACTGTCTCTATAGTATTATGACAGACCAGCTAGATCTGCTGTCTCTATTATATTATGACAGACCAGCTAGATCTACTGTCTCTATTATAATATGACAGACCAGCTAGATCTACTGTCTCTATTATGTTATGACAGACCAGCTAGATCTACTGTCTTTATTATAATATGACAGACCAGTTAGATCTTCTGTCTCTATTATATTATGACAGACCAGCTAGATCTACTGTCCCTATAGTATGATGACAGACCAGCTAGATCTGCTGTCTCTATTATATTATGACAGACCAGCTAGATCTACTGTCTCTATTATAATATGACAGACCAGCTAGATCTACTGTCTCTATTATGTTATGACAGACCAGCTAGATCTACTGTCTCTATTATAATATGACAGACCAGTTAGATCTACTGTCTCTATTATATTATGACAGACCAGATAGATCTACTGTCTCTATAGTATTATGACAGACCAGCTAGATCTACTGTCTCTATAGTATTATGACAGACCAGCTAGATCTACTGTCTCTATTATAATATGACAGACCAGCTAGATATACTGTCTCTATTATAATATGACAGACCAGCTAGATCTACTGTCTCTATAGTATTATGACAGACCAGCTAGATCTGCTGTCTCTATTATATTATGACAGACCAGCTAGAACTACTGTCTCTATTATAATATGACAGACCAGCTAGATCTACTGTCTCTATTATGTTATGACAGACCAGCTAGATCTACTGTCTCTATTATAATATGACAGACCAGTTAGATCTACTGTCTCTATTATATTATGACAGACCAGCTAGATCTACTCTCTCTATAGTATTATGACAGACCAGCTAGATCTACTGTCTCTATTGTATTATGACAGACCAGCTAGATCTAATGTGTATATTATATTATGACAGACCAGCTAGATCTACTGTCTCTATAGTATTATGACAGACCAGCTAGATCTGCTGTCTCTATTATATTATGACAGACCAGCTAGATCTATTGTCTCTATTATAATATGACAGACCAGCTAGATCTACTGTCTCTATTATGTTATGACAGACCAGCTAGATCTACTGTCTCTATTATAATATGACAGACCAGTTAGATCTACTGTCTCTATAGTATTATGACAGACCAGCTAGATCTACTGTCTCTATAGTATTATGACAGACCAGCTAGATCTACTGTCTCTATTATGATATGACAGACCAGCTAGATCTACTGTCTCTATTATGTTATGACAGACCAGTTAGATCTACTGTCTCTATTATATTATGACAGACCAGCTAGATCTACTGTCTCTATAGTATTATGACAGACCAGCTAGATCTACTGTCTCTATTGTATTATGACAGACCAGCTAGATCTAATGTGTCTATTATATTATGACAGACCAGCTAGATCTACTGTCTCTATTATATTATGACAGACCAGCTAGATCAATCAATCAAATTTATTTTATATAGCCCTTCGTACATCAGCTGATATCTCAAAGTGCTGTACAGAAACCCAGCCTAAAACCCCAAACAGCAAGCAATGCAGGTGAAGAAGCACGGTGGCTAGGAAAAACTCCCTAGAAAGGCCAAAACCTAGGAAGAAACCTAGAGAGGAACCAGGCTATGTGGGGTGGCCAGTCCTCTTCTGGCTGTGCCGGGTGGAGATTATAACAAAACATGGTCAAGATGTTCAAATGTTCATAAATGACCAGCATGGTCGAATAATAATAAGGCAGAATAGTTGAAACTGGAGCAGCAGCACAGTCAGGTGGACTGGGGACAGCAAAGAGTCATCATGTCAGGTATTCCTGGGGCATGGTCCTAGGGCTCAGGTCCTCCGAGAGAGAGAAAGAAAGAGAGAATTAGAGAGAGCATATGTGGGATGGCCAGTCCTCTTCTGGCTGTGCCGGGTGGAGATTATAACAGAACATGTCCAAGATGTTCAAATGTTCATAAATGATCAGCATGGTTGAATAATAATAAGGCAGAACAGTTGAAACTGGAGCAGCAGCACAGCCAGGTGGACTGGGGACAGCAAGGAGTCATCATGTCAGGTAGTCCTGGGGCATGGTCCTAGGGCTCAGGTCCTCCGAGAGAGAGAAATAGAGAAGGAGAGAATTAGAGAACGCACACTTAGATTCACACAGGACACCGAATAGGACAGGAGAAGTACTCCAGATATAACAAACTGACCCTAGCCCCCCGACACATAAACTACTGCAGCATAAATACTGGAGGCTGAGACAGGAGGGGTCAGGAGACACTGTGGCCCACTCCGAGGACACCCCCGGACAGGGCCAAACAGGAAGGATATAACCCCACCCACTTTGCCAAAGCACAGCCCCCACACCGCTAGAGGGATATCTTCAACCACCAACATACCATCCTGAGACAAGGCTGAGTATAGCCCACAAAGACCTCCGCCACGGCACAACTTAAGGGGGGGGGGGGGGGGCGCCAACCCAGACAGGATGACCACATCAGTGACTCAACCCACTCAGGTGACGCACCCCCTCCAGGGACGGCATGAGAGAGCCCCAGTAAAGCCAGTGACTCAGCCCCTGTAAGATCTAGATCTACTGTCTCTATAGTATTATGACAGACCAGCTAGATCTGCTGTCTCTATTATATTATGACAGACCTGCATGATCTGCTGTCTCTATTATATTATGACAGAGCAGCTACATCTACTGTCTCTGTTATATTATGACAGATCAGCTACATCTCTTTCTCTACTATATTATGGCAGACCAGCAAGATCTACTGTCTCTATAGTATTATAACAGACCAGCTAGATCTACTGTCTCCATAATATTATGACTGACCAGCTAGATCTACTCTCTATTATATTATGACATAGCATCTAGATCTACTGTCACTATTGTATTATGACACACCAGCTAGATCTACTGTCTCCATTATATTATGACAGACCAGCTAGATATACTGTCTCTATTATATTATGACAGACCAGCTAGATCTGCTGTCTCTATAGTATTATGACAGACCAGCTAGATCTACTGTCTCTATAGTATTGTGACAGACCAGCTAGGTCTGCTGTCTCTATTATATTATGACAGACCAGCTAGATCTACTGTCTCTATAGTATTATGACAGACCAGCTAGATCTGCTGTCTCTATTATATTATGACAGACCAGCTAGATCTACTGTCTCTATTATAATATGACAGACTAGCTAGATCTACTGTCTCTATTATGTTATGACAGACCAGCTAGATCTACTGTCTTTATTATAATATGACAGACCAGTTAGATCTTCTGTCTCTATTATATTATGACAGACCAGCTAGATCTACTGTCCCTATAGTATTATGACAGACCAGCTAGATCTACTGTCTCTATTGTATTATGACAGACCAGCTAGATCTAATGTGTCTATTATATTATGACAGACCAGCTAGATCTACTGTCTCTATAGTATGATGACAGACCAGCTAGATCTGCTGTCTCTATTATATTATGACAGACCAGCTAGATCTACTGTCTCTATTATAATATGACAGACCAGCTAGATCTACTGTCTCTATTATGTTATGACAGACCAGCTAGATCTACTGTCTCTATTATAATATGACAGACAAGTTAGATCTACTGTCTCTATTATATTATGACAGACCAGCTAGATCTACTGTCTCTATAGTATTATGACAGACCAGCTAGATCTACTGTCTCTATAGTATTATGACAGACCAGCTATATCTACTGTCTCTATTATAATATGACAGACCAGCTAGATATACTGTCTCTATTATAATATGACAGACCAGCTAGATCTACTGTCTCTATAGTATTATGACAGACCAGCTAGATCTGCTGTATCTATTATATTATGACAGACCAGCTAGAACTACTGTCTCTATTATAATATGACAGACCAGCTAGATCTACTGTCTCTATTATGTTATGACAGACCAGCTAGATCTACTGTCTCTATTATAATATGACAGACCAGTTAGATCTACTGTCTCTATTATATTATGACAGACCAGCTAGATCTACTGTCTCTATAGTATTATGACAGACCAGCTAGATCTACTGTCTCTATTGTATTATGACAGACCAGCTAGATCTAATGTGTATATTATATTATGACAGACCAGCTAGATCTACTGTCTCTATAGTATTATGACAGACCAGCTAGATCTGCTGTCTCTATTATATTATGACAGACCAGCTAGATCTACTGTCTCTATTATAATATGACAGACCAGCTAGATCTACTGTCTCTATTATGTTATGACAGACCAGCTAGATCTACTGTCTCTATTATAATATGACAGACCAGTTAGATCTACTGTCTCTATTGTATTATGACAGACCAGCTAGATCTACTGTCTCTATAGTATTATGACAGACCAGCTAGATCTACTGTCTCTATTATATTATGACAGACCAGCTAGATCTACTGTCTCTATTGTAATATGACAGACCAGCTAGATCTACTGTCTCTATTATGTTTTGACAGACCAGTTAGATCTACTGTCTCTATTATATTATGACAGACCAGCTAGATCTACTGTCTCTATAGTATTATGACAGACCAGCTAGATCTACTGTCTCTATTGTATTATGACAGACCAGCTAGGTCTAATGTGTCTATTATATTATGACAGACCAGCTAGATCTACTGTCTCTATTATATTATGACAGATCAGCTAGATCTACTGTCTCTGTTATAATATGACAGACCAGCTAGATATACTGTCTCTATTATAATATGACAGACCAGCTAGATCTACTGTCTCTATAGTATTATGACAGACCAGCTAGATCTGCCGTCTCTATTATATTATGACAGACCTGCATGATCTGCTGTCTCTATTATATTATGACAGACCAGCTACATCTACTGTCTCTGTTATATTATGACAGATCAGCTACATCTCTTTCTCTACTATATTATGGCAGACCAGCAAGATCTACTGTCTCTATAGTATTATGACAGACCAGCTAGATCTACTGTCTCCATAATATTATGACTGACCAGCTAGATCTACTCTCTATTATATTATGACATAGCATCTAGATCTACTGTCACTATTGTATTATGACACACCAGCTAGATCTACTGTCTCCATTATATTATGACAGACCAGCTAGATATACTGTCTCTATTATATTATGACAGACCAGCTAGATCTGCTGTCTCTATAGTATTATGACAGACCAGCTAGATCTACTGTCTCTATAGTATTGTGACAGACCAGCTAGGTCTGCTGTCTCTATTATATTATGACAGACCAGCTAGATCTACTGTCTCTATAGTATTATGACAGACCAGCTAGATCTGCTGTCTCTATTATATTATGACAGACCAGCTAGATCTACTGTCTCTATTATAATATGACAGACTAGCTAGATCTACTGTCTCTATTATGTTATGACAGACCAGCTAGATCTACTGTCTTTATTATAATATGACAGACCAGTTAGATCTTCTGTCTCTATTATATTATGACAGACCAGCTAGATCTACTGTCCCTATAGTATTATGACAGACCAGCTAGATCTACTGTCTCTATTGTATGATGACAGACCAGCTAGATCTGCTGTCTCTATTATATTATGACAGACCAGCTAGATCTACTGTCTCTATTATAATATGACAGACTAGCTAGATCTACTGTCCCTATAGTATTATGACAGACCAGCTAGATCTACTGTCTCTATTGTATGATGACAGACCAGCTAGATCTGCTGTCTCTATTATATTATGACAGACCAGCTAGATCTACTGTCTCTATTATAATATGACAGACCAGCTAGATCTACTGTCTCTATTTTATGACAGACCAGCTAGATCTACTGTCTCTTTTATAATATGACAGACCAGTTAGATCTACTGTCTCTATTATATTATGACAGACCAGCTAGATCTACTGTCTCTATAGTATTATGACAGACCAGCTAGATCTACTGTCTCTATTGTATTATGACAGACCAGCTAGATCTAATGTGTATATTATATTATGACAGACCAGCTAGATCTACTGTCTCTATAGTATTATGACAGACCAGCTAGATCTGCTGTCTCTATTATATTATGACAGACCAGCTAGATCTACTGTCTCTATTATAATATGACAGACCAGCTAGATCTAATGTGTCTATTATATTATGACAGACCAGCTAGATCTACTGTCTCTATAGTATGATGACAGACCAGCTAGATCTGCTGTCTCTATTATATTATGACAGACCAGCTAGATCTACTGTCTCTATTATAATATGACAGACCAGTTAGATCTACTGTCTCTATTATATTATGACAGACCAGCTAGATCTACTGTCTCTATAGTATTATGACAGACCAGCTAGATCTACTGTCTCTATTATAATATGACAGACCAGCTAGATCTACTGTCTCTATTATAATATGACAGACCAGTTAGATCTACTGTCTCTATTATATTATGACAGACCAGCTAGATCTACTGTCTCTATAGTATTATGACAGACCAGCTAGATCTACTGTCTCTATTGTATTATGACAGACCAGCTAGATCTAATGTGTCTATTATATTATGACAGACCAGCTAGATCTACTGTCTCTATAGTATGATGACAGACCAGCTAGATCTGCTGTCTCTATTATATTATGACAGCCCAGCTAGATCTACTGTCTCTATTATAATATGACAGACCAGCTAGATCTACTGTCTCTATTATGTTATGACAGACCAGCTAGATCTACTGTCTCTATTATAATATGACAGACCAGTTAGATCTACTGTCTCTATTATATTATGACAGACCAGCTAGATCTACTGTCTCTATAGTATTATGACAGACCAGCTAGATCTACTGTCTCTATTATAATATGACAGACCAGCTAGATATACTCTCTCTATTATAATATGACAGACCAGCTAGATCTACTGTCTCTATAGTATTATGACAGACCAGCTAGATCTGCTGTCTCTATTATATTATGACAGATCAGCTAGAACTACTGTCTCTATTATAATATGACAGACCAGCTAGATATACTGTCTCTATTATAATATGACAGACCAGCTAGATCTACTGTCTCTATAGTATTATGACAGACCAGCTAGATCTGCTGTCTCTATTATATTATGACAGACCAGCTAGAACTACTGTCTCTATTATAATATGACAGACCAGCTAGATCTACTGTCTCTATTATGTTATGACAGACCAGCTAGATCTACTGTCTCTATTATAATATGACAGACCAGTTAGATCTACTGTCTCTATTATATTATGACAGACCAGCTAGATCTACTGTCTCTATAGTATTATGACAGACCAGCTAGATCTACTGTCTCTATTGTATTATGACAGACCAGCTAGATCTAATGTGTATATTATATTATGACAGACCAGCTAGATCTACTGTCTCTATAGTATTATGACAGACCAGCTAGATCTGCTGTCTCTATTATATTATGACAGACCAGCTAGATCTACTGTCTCTATTATAATATGACAGACCAGCTAGATCTAATGTGTCTATTATATTATGACAGACCAGCTAGATCTACTGTCTCTATAGTATGATGACAGACCAGCTAGATCTGCTGTCTCTATTATATTATGACAGACCAGCTAGATCTACTGTCTCTATTATAATATGACAGACCAGCTAGATCTACTGTCTCTATTATGTTATGACAGACCAGCTAGATCTAATGTGTATATTATATTATGACAGACCAGCTAGATCTACTGTCTCTATAGTATTATGACAGACCAGCTAGATCTGCTGTCTCTATTATATTATGACAGACCAGCTAGATCTATTGTCTCTATTATAATATGACAGACCAGCTAGATCTACTGTCTCTATTATGTTATGACAGACCAGCTAGATCTACTGTCTCTATTATAATATGACAGACCAGTTAGATCTACTGTCTCTATAGTATTATGACAGACCAGCTAGATCTACTGTCTCTATAGTATTATGACAGACCAGCTAGATCTACTGTCTCTATTATAATATGACAGACCAGCTAGATCTACTGTCTCTATTATGTTATGACAGACCAGTTAGATTTACTGTCTCTATTATATTATGACAGACCAGCTAGATCTACTGTCTCTATTATGTTATGACAGACCAGTTAGATCTACTGTCTCTATAGTATTATGACAGATCAGCTACATCTCTTTCTCTACTATATTATGGCAGACCAGCAAGATCTACTGTCTCTATAGTATTATGACAGACCAGCTAGATCTACTGTCTCCATAATATTATGACTGACCAGCTAGATCTACTCTCTATTATATTATGACATAGCATCTAGATCTACTGTCACTATTGTATTATGACACACCAGCTAGATCTACTGTCTCCATTATATTATGACAGACCAGCTAGATATACTGTCTCTATTATATTATGACAGACCAGCTAGATCTGCTGTCTCTATAGTATTATGACAGACCAGCTAGATCTACTGTCTCTATAGTATTGTGACAGACCAGCTAGGTCTGCTGTCTCTATTATATTATGACAGACCAGCTAGATCTACTGTCTCTATAGTATTATGACAGACCAGCTAGATCTGCTGTCTCTATTATATTATGACAGACCAGCTAGATCTACTGTCTCTATTATAATATGACAGACTAGCTAGATCTACTGTCTCTATTATGTTATGACAGACCAGCTAGATCTACTGTCTTTATTATAATATGACAGACCAGTTAGATCTTCTGTCTCTATTATATTATGACAGACCAGCTAGATCTACTGTCCCTATAGTATTATGACAGACCAGCTAGATCTACTGTCTCTATTGTATTATGACAGACCAGCTAGATCTAATGTGTCTATTATATTATGACAGACCAGCTAGATCTACTGTCTCTATAGTATGATGACAGACCAGCTAGATCTGCTGTCTCTATTATATTATGACAGACCAGCTAGATCTACTGTCTCTATTATAATATGACAGACCAGCTAGATCTACTGTCTCTATTATGTTATGACAGACCAGCTAGATCTACTGTCTCTATTATAATATGACAGACCAGTTAGATCTACTGTCTCTATTATATTATGACAGACCAGCTAGATCTACTGTCTCTATAGTATTATGACAGACCAGCTAGATCTACTGTCTCTATAGTATTATGACAGACCAGCTAGATCTACTGTCTCTATTATAATATGACAGACCAGCTAGATATACTGTCTCTATTATAATATGACAGACCAGCTAGATCTACTGTCTCTATAGTATTATGACAGACCAGCTAGATCTGCTGTCTCTATTATATTATGACAGACCAGCTAGAACTACTGTCTCTATTATAATATGACAGACCAGCTAGATCTACTGTCTCTATTATGTTATGACAGACCAGCTAGATCTACTGTCTCTATTATAATATGACAGACCAGTTAGATCTACTGTCTCTATTATATTATGACAGACCAGCTAGATCTACTGTCTCTATAGTATTATGACAGACCAGCTAGATCTACTGTCTCTATTGTATTATGACAGACCAGCTAGATCTACTGTCTCTATAGTATGATGACAGACCAGCTAGATCTGCTGTCTCTATTATATTATGACAGACCAGCTAGATCTACTGTCTCTATTATAATATGACAGACCAGCTAGATCTACTGTCTCTATTATGTTATGACAGACCAGCTAGATCTACTGTCTCTATTATAATATGACAGACCAGTTAGATCTACTGTCTCTATTATATTATGACAGACCAGCTAGATCTACTGTCTCTATAGTATTATGACAGACCAGCTAGATCTACTGTCTCTATTATATTATGACACACCAGCTAGATCTACTGTCTCTATTATAATATGACAGACCAGCTAGATCTACTGTCTCTATTATGTTATGACAGACCAGTTAGATCTACTGTCTCTATTATATTATGACAGACCAGCTAGATCTACTGTCTCTATAGTATTATGACAGACCAGCTAGATCTACTGTCTCTATTGTATTATGACAGACCAGCTAGGTCTAATGTGTCTATTATATTATGACAGACCAGCTAGATCTACTGTCTCTATTATATTATGACAGATCAGCTAGATCTACTGTCTCTGTTATAATATGACAGACCAGCTAGATATACTGTCTCTATTATAATATGACAGACCAGCTAGATCTACTGTCTCTATAGTATTATGACAGACCAGCTAGATCTGCTGTCTCTATTATATTATGACAGACCTGCATGATCTGCTGTCTCTATTATATTATGACAGACCAGCTACATCTACGGTCTCTGTTATATTATGACAGATCAGCTACATCTCTTTCTCTACTATATTATGGCAGACCAGCAAGATCTACTGTCTCTATAGTATTATGACAGACCAGCTAGATCTACTGTCTCCATAATATTATGACTGACCAGCTAGATCTACTCTCTATTATATTATGACATAGCATCTAGATCTACTGTCACTATTGTATTATGACACACCAGCTAGATCTACTGTCTCCATTATATTATGACAGACCAGCTAGATATACTGTCTCTATTATATTATGACAGACCAGCTAGATCTGCTGTCTCTATAGTATTATGACAGACCAGCTAGATCTACTGTCTCTATAGTATTGTGACAGACCAGCTAGGTCTGCTGTCTCTATTATATTATGACAGACCAGCTAGATCTACTGTCTCTATAGTATTATGACAGACCAGCAAGATCTACTGTCTCTATAGTATTATGACAGACCAGCTAGATCTACTGTCTCCATAATATTATGACTGACCAGCTAGATCTACTCTCTATTATATTATGACATAGCATCTAGATCTACTGTCACTATTGTATTATGACACACCAGCTAGATCTACTGTCTCTATTATATTATGACAGACCAGCTAGATCTACTGTCTCTATTATAATATGACAGACTAGCTAGATCTACTTTCTCTATTATGTTATGACAGACCAGCTAGATCTACTGTCTTTATTATAATATGACAGACCAGTTAGATCTTCTGTCTCTATTATATTATGACAGACCAGCTAGATCTACTGTCCCTATAGTATTATGACAGACCAGCTAGATCTACTGTCTCTATTGTATGATGACAGACCAGCTAGATCTGCTGTCTCTATTATATTATGACAGACCAGCTAGATCTACTGTCTCTATTATAATATGACAGACCAGCTAGATCTACTGTCTCTATTATGTTATGACAGACCAGCTAGATCTACTGTCTCTATTATAATATGACAGACCAGTTAGATCTACTGTCTCTATTATATTATGACAGACCAGCTAGATCTACTGTCTCTATAGTATTATGACAGACCAGCTAGATCTACTGTCTCTATAGTTTTATGACAGACCAGCTAGATCTACTGTCCCTATAGTATTATGACAGACCAGCTAGATCTACTGTCTCTATTGTATGATGACAGACCAGCTAGAACTACTGTCTCTATTATAATATGACAGACCAGCTAGATATACTGTCTCTATTATAATATGACAGACGAGCTAGATCTACTGTCTCTATAGTATTATGACAGACCAGCTAGATCTGCTGTCTCTATTATATTATGACAGACCAGCTAGAACTACTGTCTCTATTATAATATGACAGACCAGCTAGATCTACTGTCTCTATTATGTTATGACAGACCAGCTAGATCTACTGTCTCTTATAATATGACAGACCAGTTAGATATACTGTCTCTACTATATTATGACAGACCAGCTAGATCTACTGTCTCTATAGTATTATGACAGACCAGCTAGATCTACTGTCTCTATTATAATATGACAGACCAGCTAGATATACTTTCTCTATTATAATATGACAGACCAGCTAGATCTACTGTCTCTATAGTATTATGACAGACCAGCTAGATCTGCTGTCTCTATTATATTATGACAGACCAGCTAGATCTACTGTCTCTATTATAATATGACAGACCAGCTAGATCTAATGTGTCTATTATATTATGACAGACCAGCTAGATCTACTGTCTCTATAGTATGATGACAGACCAGCTAGATCTGCTGTCTCTATTATATTATGACAGACCAGCTAGATCTACTGTCTCTATTATGTTATGACAGACCAGCTAGATCTACTGTCTCTATTATAATATGACAGACCAGTTAGATCTACTGTCTCTATTATATTATGACAGACCAGCTAGATCTACTGTCTCTATAGTATTATGACAGACCAGCTAGATCTACTGTCTCTATAGTATTATGACAGACCAGCTAGATCTACTGTCTCTATTATAATATGACAGACCAGCTAGATCTACTGTCTCTATAGTATTATGACAGACCAGCTAGATCTGCTGTCTCTATTATATTATGACAGACCAGCTAGAACTACTGTCTCTATTATAATATGACAGACCAGCTAGATCTACTGTCTCTATTATGTTATGACAGACCAGCTAGATCTACTGTCTCTATTATAATATGACAGACCAGTTAGATCTACTGTCTCTATTATATTATGACAGACCAGCTAGATCTACTGTCTCTATAGTATTATGACAGACCAGCTAGATCTACTGTCTCTATTGTATTATGACAGACCAGCTAGATCTAATGTGTATATTATATTATGACAGACCAGCTAGATCTACTGTCTCTATAGTATTATGACAGACCAGCTAGATCTGCTGTCTCTATTATATTATGACAGACCAGCTAGATCTACTTTCTCTATTATAATATGACAGACCAGCTAGATCTACTGTCTCTATTATATTATGACAGACCAGCTAGATCTACTGTCTCTATTATAATATGACAGACCAGTTAGATCTACTGTCTCTATTATATTATGACAGACCAGCTACATCTACTGTCTCTATAGTATTATGACAGACCAGCTAGATCTACTGTCTCTATAGTATTATGACAGACCAGCTAGATCTGCTGTCTCTATTATATTATGACAGACCAGCTAGATCTACTGTCTCTATTATAATATGACAGACCAGCTAGATCTACTGTCTCTATTATATTATGACAGACCAGCTAGATCTACTGTCTCTATTATAATATGACAGACCAGTTAGATCTACTGTCTCTATTATATTATGACAGACCAGCTACATCTACTGTCTCTATTATATTATGACAGACCAGCTAGATCTACTGTCTCTATTATAATATGACAGACTAGCTAGATCTACTTTCTCTATTATGTTATGACAGACCAGCTAGATCTACTGTCTTTATTATAATATGACAGACCAGTTAGATCTTCTGTCTCTATTATATTATGACAGACCAGCTAGATCTACTGTCCCTATAGTATTATGACAGACCAGCTAGATCTACTGTCTCTATTGTATGATGACAGACCAGCTAGATCTGCTGTCTCTATTATATTATGACAGACCAGCTAGATCTACTGTCTCTATTATAATATGACAGACCAGCTAGATCTACTGTCTCTATTATGTTATGACAGACCAGCTAGATCTACTGTCTCTATTATAATATGACAGACCAGTTAGATCTACTGTCTCTATTATATTATGACAGACCAGCTAGATCTACTGTCTCTATAGTATTATGACAGACCAGCTAGATCTACTGTCTCTATAGTATTATGACAGAACAGCTAGATCTACTGTCTCTATTATAATATGACAGACCAGCTAGATATACTGTCTCTATTATAATATGACAGACCAGCTAGATCTACTGTCTCTATAGTATTATGACAGACCAGCTAGATCTGCTGTCTCTATTTTATTATGACAGACCAGCTAGAACTACTGTCTCTATTATAATATGACAGACCAGCTAGATATACTGTCTCTATTATAATACGACAGACCAGCTAGATCTACTGTCTCTATAGTATTATGACAGACCAGCTAGATCTGCTGTCTCTATTATATTATGACAGACCAGCTAGAACTACTGTCTCTATTATAATATGACAGACCAGCGAGATCTACTGTCTCTATTATGTTATGACAGACCAGCTAGATCTACTGTCTCTATTATAATATGACAGACCAGTTAGATATACTGTCTCTACTATATTATGACAGACCAGCTAGATCTACTGTCTCTATAGTATTATGACAGACCAGCTAGATCTACTGTCTCTATTATAATATGACAGACCAGCTAGATATACTTTCTCTATTATAATATGACAGACCAGCTAGATCTACTGTCTCTATAGTATTATGACAGACCAGCTAGATCTGCTGTCTCTATTATATTATGACAGACCAGCTAGATCTACTGTCTCTATTATAATATGACAGACCAGCTAGATCTAATGTGTCTATTATATTATGACAGACCAGCTAGATCTACTGTCTCTATAGTATGATGACAGACCAGCTAGATCTGCTGTCTCTATTATATTATGACAGACCAGCTAGATCTACTGTCTCTATTATAATATGACAGACCAGCTAGATCTACTGTCTCTATTATGTTATGACAGACCAGCTAGATCTACTGTCTCTATTATAATATGACAGACCAGTTAGATCTACTGTCTCTATTATATTATGACAGACCAGCTAGATCTACTGTCTCTATAGTATTATGACAGACCAGCTAGATCTACTGTCTCTATTATAATATGACAGACCAGCTAGATCTACTGTCTCTATAGTATTATGACAGACCAGCTAGATCTGCTGTCTCTATTATATTATGACAGACCAGCTAGAACTACTGTCTCTATTATAATATGACAGACCAGCTAGATCTACTGTCTCTATTATGTTATGACAGACCAGCTAGATCTACTGTCTCTATTATAATATGACAGACCAGTTAGATCTACTGTCTCTATTATATTATGACAGACCAGCTAGATCTACTGTCTCTATAGTATTATGACAGACCAGCTAGATCTACTGTCTCTATTGTATTATGACAGACCAGCTAGATCTAATGTGTATATTATATTATGACAGACCAGCTAGATCTACTGTCTCTATAGTATTATGACAGACCAGCTAGATCTGCTGTCTCTATTATATTATGACAGACCAGCTAGATCTACTGTCTCTATTATAATATGACAGACCAGCTAGATCTACTGTCTCTATTATATTATGACAGACCAGCTAGATCTACTGTCTCTATTATAATATGACAGACCAGTTAGATCTACTGTCTCTATTATATTATGACAGACCAGCTACATCTACTGTCTCTATAGTATTATGACAGACCAGCTAGATCTACTGTCTCTATTATATTATGACAGACCAGCTAGATCTACTGTCTCTATTATAATATGACAGACCAGCTAGATCTACTGTCTCTATTATGTTATGACAGACCAGTTAGATCTACTGTCTCTATTATATTATGACAGACCAGCTAGATGTACTGTCTCTATAGTATTATGACAGACCAGCTAGATCTACTGTCTCTATTGTATTATGACAGACCAGCTAGATCTAATGTGTCTATTATATTATGACAGACCAGCTATATCTACTGTCTCTATTATATTATGACAGATCAGCTAGATCTACTGTCTCTGTTATAATATGACAGACCAGCTAGATATACTGTCTCTATTATAATATGACAGACCAGCTAGATCTACTGTCTCTATAGTATTATGACAGACCAGCTAGATCTGCTGTCTCTATTATATTATGACAGACCTGCATGATCTGCTGTCTCTATTATATTATGACAGACCAGCTACATCTACTGTCTCTGTTATATTATGACAGATCAGCTACATCTCTTTCTCTACTATATTTTGGCAGACCAGCAAGATCTACTGTCTCTATAGTATTATGACAGACCAGCTAGATCTACTGTCTCCATAATATTATGACTGACCAGCTAGATCTACTCTCTATTATATTATGACATAGCATCTAGATCTACTGTCACTATTGTATTATGACACACCAGCTAGATCTACTGTCTCCATTATATTATGACAGACCAGCTAGATATACTGTCTCTATTATATTATGACAGACCAGCTAGATCTGCTGTCTCTATAGTATTATGACAGACCAGCTATATCTACTGTCTCTATAGTATTATGACAGACCATCTAGATCTGCTGTCTCTATTATATTATGACAGACCAGCTAGATCTACTGTCTCTATTATAATATGACAGACTAGCTAGATCTACTGTCTCTATTATGTTATGACAGACCAGCTAGATCTACTTTCTTTATTATAATATGACAGACCAGTTAGATCTTCTGTCTCTATTATATTATGACAGACCAGCTAGATCTACTGTCCCTATAGTATTATGACAGACCAGCTAGATCTACTGTCTCTATTGTATTATGACAGACCAGCTAGATCTAATGTGTCTATTATATTATGACAGACCAGCTAGATCTACTGTCTCTATAGTATGATGACAGACCAGCTAGATCTGCTGTCTCTATTATATTATGACAGACCAGCTAGATCTACTGTCTCTATTATAATATGACAGACCAGTTAGATCTACTGTCTCTATTATATTATGACAGACCAGCTAGATCTACTGTCTCTATAGTATTATGACAGACCAGCTAGATCTACTGTCTCTATAGTATTATGACAGACCAGCTAGATCTACTGTCTCTATTGGATTATGACAGACCAGCTAGATCTAATGTGTCTATTATATTATGACAGACCAGCTAGATCTACTGTCTCTATTATATTATGACAGATCAGCTAGATCTACTGTCTCTATAGTATTATGACAGACCAGCTAGATCTACTGTCTCTATTGTATTATGACAGACCAGCTAGATCTAATGTGTATATTATATTATGACAGACCAGCTAGATCTACTGTCTCTATAGTATTATGACAGACCAGCTAGATCTGCTGTCTCTATTATATTATGACAGACCAGCTAGATCTACTGTCTCTATTATAATATGACAGACCAGCTAGATCTACTGTCTCTATTATATTATGACAGACCAGCTAGATCTACTGTCTCTATTATAATATGACAGACCAGTTAGATCTACTGTCTCTATTATATTATGACAGACCAGCTACATCTACTGTCTCTATAGTATTATGACAGACCAGCTAGATCTACTGTCTCTATTATATTATGACAGACCAGCTAGATCTACTGTCTCTATTATAATATGACAGACCAGCTAGATCTACTGTCTCTATTATGTTATGACAGACCAGTTAGATCTACTGTCTCTATTATAATATGACAGACCAGCTAGATCTACTGTCTCTATTATAATATGACAGACCAGCTAGATCTAATGTGTCTATTATATTATGACAGACCAGCTAGATCTACTGTCTCTATAGTATGATGACAGACCAGCTAGATCTGCTGTCTCTATTATATTATGACAGACCAGCTAGATGTACTGTCTCTATAGTATTATGACAGACCAGCTAGATCTACTGTCTCTATTGTATTATGACAGACCAGCTAGATCTAATGTGTCTATTATATTATGACAGACCAGCTATATCTACTGTCTCTATTATATTATGACAGATCAGCTAGATCTACTGTCTCTGTTATAATATGACAGACCAGCTAGATATACTGTCTCTATTATAATATGACAGACCAGCTAGATCTACTGTCTCTATAGTATTATGACAGACCAGCTAGATCTGCTGTCTCTATTATATTATGACAGACCTGCATGATCTGCTGTCTCTATTATATTATGACAGACCAGCTACATCTACTGTCTCTGTTATATTATGACAGATCAGCTACATCTCTTTCTCTACTATATTTTGGCAGACCAGCAAGATCTACTGTCTCTATAGTATTATGACAGACCAGCTAGATCTACTGTCTCCATAATATTATGACTGACCAGCTAGATCTACTCTCTATTATATTATGACATAGCATCTAGATCTACTGTCACTATTGTATTATGACACACCAGCTAGATCTACTGTCTCTATTATAATATGACAGACCAGTTAGATATACTGTCTCTACTATATTATGACAGACCAGCTAGATCTACTGTCTCTATAGTATTATGACAGACCAGCTAGATCTACTGTCTCTATTATAATATGACAGACCAGCTAGATATACTTTCTCTATTATAATATGACAGACCAGCTAGATCTACTGTCTCTATAGTATTATGACAGACCAGCTAGATCTGCTGTCTCTATTATATTATGACAGACCAGCTAGATCTACTGTCTCTATTATAATATGACAGACCAGCTAGATCTAATGTGTCTATTATATTATGACAGACCAGCTAGATCTACTGTCTCTATAGTATGATGACAGACCAGCTAGATCTGCTGTCTCTATTATATTATGACAGACCAGCTAGATCTACTGTCTCTATTATAATATGACAGACCAGCTAGATCTACTGTCTCTATTATGTTATGACAGACCAGCTAGATCTACTGTCTCTATTATAATATGACAGACCAGTTAGATCTACTGTCTCTATTATATTATGACAGACCAGCTAGATCTACTGTCTCTATAGTATTATGACAGACCAGCTAGATCTACTGTCTCTATTATAATATGACAGACCAGCTAGATCTACTGTCTCTATAGTATTATGACAGACCAGCTAGATCTGCTGTCTCTATTATATTATGACAGACCAGCTAGAACTACTGTCTCTATTATAATATGACAGACCAGCTAGATCTACTGTCTCTATTATGTTATGACAGACCAGCTAGATCTACTGTCTCTATTATAATATGACAGACCAGTTAGATCTACTGTCTCTATTATATTATGACAGACCAGCTAGATCTACTGTCTCTATAGTATTATGACAGACCAGCTAGATCTACTGTCTCTATTGTATTATGACAGACCAGCTAGATCTAATGTGTATATTATATTATGACAGACCAGCTAGATCTACTGTCTCTATAGTATTATGACAGACCAGCTAGATCTGCTGTCTCTATTATATTATGACAGACCAGCTAGATCTACTGTCTCTATTATAATATGACAGACCAGCTAGATCTACTGTCTCTATTATATTATGACAGACCAGCTAGATCTACTGTCTCTATTATAATATGACAGACCAGTTAGATCTACTGTCTCTATTATATTATGACAGACCAGCTACATCTACTGTCTCTATAGTATTATGACAGACCAGCTAGATCTACTGTCTCTATTATATTATGACAGACCAGCTAGATCTACTGTCTCTATTATAATATGACAGACCAGCTAGATCTACTGTCTCTATTATGTTATGACAGACCAGTTAGATCTACTGTCTCTATTATATTATGACAGACCAGCTAGATGTACTGTCTCTATAGTATTATGACAGACCAGCTAGATCTACTGTCTCTATTGTATTATGACAGACCAGCTAGATCTAATGTGTCTATTATATTATGACAGACCAGCTATATCTACTGTCTCTATTATATTATGACAGATCAGCTAGATCTACTGTCTCTGTTATAATATGACAGACCAGCTAGATATACTGTCTCTATTATAATATGACAGACCAGCTAGATCTACTGTCTCTATAGTATTATGACAGACCAGCTAGATCTGCTATCTCTATTATATTATGACAGACCTGCATGATCTGCTGTCTCTATTATATTATGACAGACCAGCTACATCTACTGTCTCTGTTATATTATGACAGATCAGCTACATCTCTTTCTCTACTATATTTTGGCAGACCAGCAAGATCTACTGTCTCTATAGTATTATGACAGACCAGCTAGATCTACTGTCTCCATAATATTATGACTGACCAGCTAGATCTACTCTCTATTATATTATGACATAGCATCTAGATCTACTGTCACTATTGTATTATGACACACCAGCTAGATCTACTGTCTCCATTATATTATGACAGACCAGCTAGATATACTGTCTCTATTATATTATGACAGACCAGCTAGATCTGCTGTCTCTATAGTATTATGACAGACCAGCTATATCTACTGTCTCTATAGTATTATGACAGACCATCTAGATCTGCTGTCTCTATTATATTATGACAGACCAGCTAGATCTACTGTCTCTATTATAATATGACAGACTAGCTAGATCTACTGTCTCTATTATGTTATGACAGACCAGCTAGATCTACTTTCTTTATTATAATATGACAGACCAGTTAGATCTTCTGTCTCTATTATATTATGACAGACCAGCTAGATCTACTGTCCCTATAGTATTATGACAGACCAGCTAGATCTACTGTCTCTATTGTATTATGACAGACCAGCTAGATCTAATGTGTCTATTATATTATGACAGACCAGCTAGATCTACTGTCTCTATAGTATGATGACAGACCAGCTAGATCTGCTGTCTCTATTATAATATGACAGACTAGCTAGATCTACTGTCTCTATTATGTTATGACAGACCAGCTAGATCTACTTTCTTTATTATAATATGACAGACCAGTTAGATCTTCTGTCTCTATTATATTATGACAGACCAGCTAGATCTACTGTCCCTATAGTATTATGACAGACCAGCTAGATCTACTGTCTCTATTGTATTATGACAGACCAGCTAGATCTAATGTGTCTATTATATTATGACAGACCAGCTAGATCTACTGTCTCTATAGTATTATGACAGACCAGCTAGATCTACTGTCTCTATAGTATTATGACAGACCAGCTAGATCTACTGTCTCTATTGGATTATGACAGACCAGCTAGATCTAATGTGTCTATTATATTATGACAGACCAGCTAGATCTACTGTCTCTATTATATTATGACAGATCAGCTAGATCTACTGTCTCTATAGTATTATGACAGACCAGCTAGATCTACTGTCTCTATTGTATTATGACAGACCAGCTAGATCTAATGTGTATATTATATTATGACAGACCAGCTAGATCTACTGTCTCTATAGTATTATGACAGACCAGCTAGATCTGCTGTCTCTATTATATTATGACAGACCAGCTAGATCTACTGTCTCTATTATAATATGACAGACCAGCTAGATCTACTGTCTCTATTATATTATGACAGACCAGCTAGATCTACTGTCTCTATTATAATATGACAGACCAGTTAGATCTACTGTCTCTATTATATTATGACAGACCAGCTACATCTACTGTCTCTATAGTATTATGACAGACTAGCTAGATCTACTGTCTCTATTATATTATGACAGACCAGCTAGATCTACTGTCTCTATTATAATATGACAGACCAGCTAGATCTACTGTCTCTATTATGTTATGACAGACCAGTTAGATCTACTGTCTCTATTATATTATGACAGACCAGCTAGATGTACTGTCTCTATAGTATTATGACAGACCAGCTAGATCTACTGTCTCTATTGTATTATGACAGACCAGCTAGATCTAATGTGTCTATTATATTATGACAGACCAGCTATATCTACTGTCTCTATTATATTATGACAGATCAGCTAGATCTACTGTCTCTGTTATAATATGACAGACCAGCTAGATATACTGTCTCTATTATAATATGACAGACCAGCTAGATCTACTGTCTCTATAGTATTATGACAGACCAGCTAGATCTGCTGTCTCTATTATATTATGACAGACCTGCATGATCTGCTGTCTCTATTATATTATGACAGACCAGCTACATCTACTGTCTCTGTTATATTATGACAGATCAGCTACATCTCTTTCTCTACTATATTTTGGCAGACCAGCAAGATCTACTGTCTCTATAGTATTATGACAGACCAGCTAGATCTACTGTCTCCATAATATTATGACTGACCAGCTAGATCTACTCTCTATTATATTATGACATAGCATCTAGATCTACTGTCACTATTGTATTATGACACACCAGCTAGATCTACTGTCTCCATTATATTATGACAGACCAGCTAGATATACTGTCTCTATTATATTATGACAGACCAGCTAGATCTGCTGTCTCTATAGTATTATGACAGACCAGCTATATCTACTGTCTCTATAGTATTATGACAGACCAGCTAGATCTGCTGTCTCTATTATATTATGACAGACCAGCTAGATCTACTGTCTCTATTATAATATGACAGACTAGCTAGATCTACTGTCTCTATTATGTTATGACAGACCAGCTAGATCTACTTTCTTTATTATAATATGACAGACCAGTTAGATCTTCTGTCTCTATTATATTATGACAGACCAGCTAGATCTACTGTCCCTATAGTATTATGACAGACCAGCTAGATCTACTGTCTCTATTGTATTATGACAGACCAGCTAGATCTAATGTGTCTATTATATTATGACAGACCAGCTAGATCTACTGTCTCTATAGTATGATGACAGACCAGCTAGATCTGCTGTCTCTATTATATTATGACAGACCAGCTAGATCTACTGTCTCTATTATAATATGACAGACCAGTTAGATCTACTGTCTCTATTATATTATGACAGGCCAGCTAGATCTACTGTCTCTATAGTATTATGACAGACCAGCTAGATCTACTGTCTCTATAGTATTATGACAGACCAGCTAGATCTACTGTCTCTATTGGATTATGACAGACCAGCTAGATCTAATGTGTCTATTATATTATGACAGACCAGCTAGATCTACTGTCTCTATTATATTATGACAGATCAGCTAGATCTACTGTCTCTGTTATAATATGACAGACCAGCTAGATATACTGTCTCTATTATGATATGACAGACCAGCTAGATCTACTGTCTCTATAGTATTATGACAGACCAGCTAGATCTGCTGTCTCTATTATATTATGACAGACCAGCTACATCTACTGTCTCTGTTATATTATGACAGACCAGCTACATCTCTTTCTCTACTATATTATGGCAGACCAGCTAGATCTACTGTCTCTATAGTATTATGACAGACCAGCTAGATCTACTGTCTCCATAATATTATGACTGACCAGCTAGATCTACTCTCAATTATATTATGACATAGCATCTAGATCTACTGTCACTATTGTATTATGACACACTAGCTAGATCTACTGTCTCCATTATATTATGACAGACCAGCTAGATATACTGTCTCTATTATATTATGACAGACCAGCTAGATCTACTGTCTCTATTATGTTATGACAGACCAGTTAGATCTACTGTCTCTATTATATTATGACAGACCAGCTAGATCTACTGTCTCTATAGTATTATGACAGACCAGCTAGATCTACTGTCTCTATTGTATTATGACAGACCAGCTAGATCTAATGTGTCTATTATATTATGACAGACCAGCTAGATCTACTGTCTCTATTATATTATGACAGATCAGCTAGATCTACTGTCTCTGTTATAATATGACAGACCAGCTAGATATACTGTCTCTATTATAATATAACAGACCAGCTAGATCTACTGTCTCTATAGTATTATGACAGACCAGCTAGATCTGCTGTCTCTATTATATTATGACAGACCTGCATGATCTGCTGTCTCTATTATATTATGACAGACCAGCTACATCTACTGTCTCTGTTATATTATGACAGATCAGCTACATCTCTTTCTCTACTATATTATGGCAGACCAGCAAGATCTACTGTCTCTATAGTATTATGACAGACCAGCTAGATCTACTGTCTCCATAATATTATGACTGACCAGCTAGATCTACTCTCTATTATATTATGACATAGCATCTAGATCTACTGTCACTATTGTATTATGACACACCAGCTAGATCTACTGTCTCCATTATATGACAGACCAGCTAGATATACTGTCTCTATTATATTATGACAGACCAGCTAGATCTGCTGTCTCTATAGTATTATGACAGACCAGCTATATCTACTGTCTCTATAGTATTGTGACAGACCAGCTAGGTCTACTGTCTTTATTATAAAATGACAGACCAGTTAGATCTTCTGTCTCTATTATATTATGACAGACCAGCTAGATCTACTGTCCCTATAGTATTATGACAGACCAGCTAGATCTACTGTCTCTATAGTATTATGACAGACCAGCTAGATCTACTGTCTCTATTGTATTATGACAGACCAGCTAGATCTAATGTGTCTATTATATTATGACAGACCAGCTAGATCTACTGTCTCTATTATATTATGACAGATCAGCTAGATCTACTGTCTCTGTTATAATATGACAGACCAGCTAGATATACTGTCTCTATTATGATATGACAGACCAGCTAGATCTACTGTCTCTATAGTATTATGACAGACCAGCTAGATCTGCTGTCTCTATTATATTATGACAGACCAGCTACATCTACTGTCTCTGTTATATTATGACAGACCAGCTACATCTCTTTCTCTACTATATTATGGCAGACCAGCTAGATCTACTGTCTCTATAGTATTATGACAGACCAGCTAGATCTACTGTCTCTATAGTATTATGACAGACCAGCTAGATCTGCTGTCTCTATTATATTATGACAGACCAGCTAGATGTACTGTCTCTATAGTATTATGACAGACCAGCTAGATCTACTGTCTCTATTGTATTATGACAGACCAGCTAGATCTAATGTGTCTATTATATTATGACAGACCAGCTAGATCTACTGTCTCTATTATATTATGACAGATCAGCTAGATCTACTGTCTCTGTTATAATATGACAGACCAGCTAGATATACTGTCTCTATTATAATATGACAGACCAGCTAGATCTACTGTCTCTATAGTATTATGACAGACCAGCTAGATCTGCTGTCTCTATTATATTATGACAGACCTGCATGATCTGCTGTCTCTATTATATTATGACAGACCAGCTACATCTACTGTCTCTGTTATATTATGACAGATCAGCTACATCTCTTTCTCTACTATATTATGGCAGACCAGCAAGATCTACTGTCTCTATAGTATTATGACAGACCAGCTAGATCTACTGTCTCCATAATATTATGACTGACCAGCTAGATCTGCTGTCTCTATTATATTATGACAGACCAGCTAGATCTACTGTCTCTATTATAATATGACAGACCAGTTAGATCTACTGTCTCTATTATATTATGACAGACCAGCTAGATCTACTGTCTCTATAGTATTATGACAGACCAGCTAGATCTACTGTCTCCATAATATTATGACTGACCAGCTAGATCTGCTGTCTCTATTATATTATGACAGACCAGCTAGATCTACTGTCTCTATTATAATATGACAGACCAGTTAGATCTACTGTCTCTATTATATTATGACAGACCAGCTAGATCTACTGTCCCTATAGTATTATTACAGACCAGCTAGATCTACTCTCTCTATTGTATTATGACAGACCAGCTAGATCTAATGTGTCTATTATATTATGACAGACCAGCTAGATCTACTGTCTCTATAGTATGATGACAGACCAGCTAGATCTGCTGTCTCTATTATATTATGACAGACCAGCTAGATCTACTGTCTCTATTATAATATGACAGACCAGTTAGATCTACTGTCTCTATTATATTATGACAGACCAGCTAGATCTACTGTCTCTATAGTATTATGACAGACCAGCTAGATCTACTGTCTCTATAGTATTATGACAGACCAGCTAGATCTACTGTCTCTATTATAATATGACAGACCAGCTAGATCTACTGTCTCTATTATGTTATGACAGACTAGTTAGATCTACTGTCTCTATTATATTATGACAGACCAGCTAGATCTACTGTCTCTATAGTATTATGACAGACCAGCTAGATCTACTGTCTCTATTGTATTATGACAGACCAGCTAGATCTAATGTGTCTATTATATTATGACAGACCAGCTAGATCTACTGTCTCTATTATATTATGACAGATCAGCTAGATCTACTGTCTCTGTTATAATATGACAGACCAGCTAGATATACTGTCTCTATTATGATATGACAGACCAGCTAGATCTACTGTCTCTATAGTATTATGATAGACCAGCTAGATCTGCTGTCTCTAATATATTATGACAGACCAGCTACATCTACTGTCTCTGTTATATTATGACAGACCAGCTACATCTCTTTCTCTACTATATTATGGCAGACCACTTAGATCTACTGTCTCTATAGTATTATGACAGACCAGCTAGATCTACTGTCTCCATAATATTATGACTGACCAGCTAGATCTACTCTCTATTATATTATGACATAGCATCTAGATCTACTGTCACTATTGTATTATGACACACTAGCTAGATCTACTGTCTCCATTACATTATGACAGACCAGCTAGATATACTGTCTCTATTATATTATGACAGACCAGCTAGATCTACTGTCTCTATTATGTTATGACAGACCAGTTAGATCTACTGTCTCTATTATATTATGACAGACCAGCTAGATCTACTGTCTCTATAGTATTATGACAGACCAGCTAGATCTACTGTCTCTATTGTATTATGACAGACCAGCTAGATCTAATGTGTCTATTATATTATGACAGACCAGCTAGATCTACTGTCTCTATTATATTATGACAGATCAGCTAGATCTACTGTCTCTGTTATAATATGACAGACCAGCTAGATATACTGTCTCTATTATAATATAACAGACCAGCTAGATCTACTGTCTCTATAGTATTATGACAGACCAGCTAGATCTGCTGTCTCTATTATATTATGACAGACCTGCATGATCTGCTGTCTCTATTATATTATGACAGACCAGCTACATCTACTGTCTCTGTTATATTATGACAGATCAGCTACATCTCTTTCTCTACTATATTATGGCAGACCAGCAAGATCTACTGTCTCTATAGTATTATGACAGACCAGCTAGATCTACTGTCTCCATAATATTATGACTGACCAGCTAGATCTACTCTCTATTATATTATGACATAGCATCTAGATCTACTGTCTCTATTATATTATGACAGACCAGCTAGATCTGCTGTCTCTATAGTATTATGACAGACCAGCTATATCTACTGTCTCTATAGTATTGTGACAGACCAGCTAGGTCTGCTGTCTCTATTATATTATGACAGACCAGCTAGATCTACTGTCTCTATAGTATTATGACAGACCAGCTAGATCTGCTGTCTCTATTATATTATGACAGACCAGCTAGATCTACTGTCTCTATTATAATATGACAGACTAGCTAGATCTACTGTCTCTATTATGTTATGACAGACCAGCTAGATCTACTGTCTTTATTATAATATGACAGACCAGTTAGATCTTCTGTCTCTATTATATTATGACAGACCAGCTAGATCTACTGTCCCTATAGTATCATGACAGACCAGCTAGATCTACTGTCTCTATAGTATTATGACAGACCAGCTAGATCTACTGTCTCTATTGTATTATGACAGACCAGCTAGATCTAATGTGTCTATTATATTATGACAGACCAGCTAGATCTACTGTCTCTATTATATTATGACAGAACAGCTAGATCTAGTGTCTCTGTTATAATATGACAGACCAGCTAGATATACTGTCTCTATTATGATATGACAGACCAGCTAGATCTACTGTCTCTATAGTATTATGACAGACCAGCTAGATCTGCTGTCTCTATTATATTATGACAGACCAGCTACATCTACTGTCTCTGTTATATTATGACAGACCAGCTACATCTCTTTCTCTACTATATTATGGCAGACCAGCTAGATCTACTGTCTCTATAGTATTATGACAGACCAGCTAGATCTACTGTCTCCATAATATTATGACTGACCAGCTAGATCTACTCTTTATTATATTATGACATAGCATCTAGATCTACTGTCACTATTGTATTATGACACACTAGCTAGATCTACTGTCTCCATTATATTATGACAGACCAGCTAGATATACTGTCTCTATTATATTATGACAGACCAGCTAGATCTACTGTCTCTATTATGTTATGACAGACCAGTTAGATCTACTGTCTCTATTATATTATGACAGACCAGCTAGATCTACTGTCTCTATAGTATTATGACAGACCAGCTAGATCTACTGTCTCTATTGTATTATGACAGACCAGCTAGATCTAATGTGTCTATTATATTATGACAGACCAGCTAAATCTACTGTCTCTATTATATTATGACAGATCAGCTAGATCTACTGTCTCTGTTATAATATGACAGACCAGCTAGATATACTGTCTCTATTATAATATAACAGACCAGCTAGATCTACTGTCTCTATAGTATTATGACAGACCAGCTAGATCTGCTGTCTCTATTATATTATGACAGACCTGCATGATCTGCTGTCTCTATTATATTATGACAGACCAGCTACATCTACTGTCTCTGTTATATTATGACAGATCAGCTACATCTCTTTCTCTACTATATTATGGCAGACCAGGAAGATCTACTGTCTCTATTGTATTATGACAGACCAGCTAGATCTACTGTCTCCATAATATTATGACTGACCAGCTAGATCTACTCTCTATTATATTATGACATAGCATCTAGATCTACTGTCACTATTGTATTATGACACACCAGCTAGATCTACTGTCTCCATTATATTATGACAGACCAGCTAGATATACTGTCTCTATTATATTATGACAGACCAGCTAGATCTGCTGTCTCTATAGTATTATGACAGACCAGCTATATCTACTGTCTCTATAGTATTGTGACAGACCAGCTAGGTCTGCTGTCTCTATTATATTATGACAGACCAGCTAGATCTACTGTCTCTATAGTATTATGACAGACCAGCTAGATCTGCTGTCTCTATTATATTATGACAGACCAGCTAGATCTACTGTCTCTATTATAATATGACAGACTAGCTAGATCTACTGTCTCTATTATGTTATGACAGACCAGCTAGATCTACTGTCTTTATTATAATATGACAGACCAGTTAGATCTTCTGTCTCTATTATATTATGACAGACCAGCTAGATCTACTGTCCCTATAGTATTATGACAGACCAGCTAGATCTACTGTCTCTATTGTATTATGACAGACCAGCTAGATCTAATGTGTCTATTATATTATGACAGACCAGCTAGATCTACTGTCTCTATAGTATGATGACAGACCAGCTAGATCTGCTGTCTCTATTATATTATGACAGACCAGCTTCATCTACTGTCTCTATTATAATATGACAGACCAGTTAGATCTACTGTCTCTATTATATTATGACAGACCAGCTAGATCTACTGTCTCTATAGTATTATGACAGACCAGCTAGATCTACTGTCTCTATAGTATTATGACAGACCAGCTAGATCTACTGTCTCTATTATAATATGACAGACCAGCTAGATCTACTGTCTCTATTATGTTATGACAGACCAGTTAGATCTACTGTCTCTATTATATTATGACAGACCAGCTAGATCTACTTTCTCTATAGTATTATGACAGACCAGCTAGATCTACTGTCTCTATTGTATTATGACAGACCAGCTAGATCTAATGTGTCTATTATATTATGACAGACCAGCTAGATCTACTGTCTCTATTATATTATGACAGATCAGCTAGATCTACTGTCTCTGTTATAATATGACAGACCAGCAAGATATACTGTCTCTATTATGATATGACAGACCAGCTAGATCTACTGTCTCTATAGTATTATGACAGACCAGCTAGATCTACTGTCTCTATAGTATTATGACAGACCAGCTACATCTACTGTCTCTGTTATATTATGACAGACCAGCTACATCTCTTTCTCTACTATATTATGGCAGACCAGCTAGATCTACTGTCTCTATAGTATTATGACAGACCAGCTAGATCTACTGTCTCCATAATATTATGACTGACCAGCTAGATCTACTCTCTATTATATTATGACATAGCATCTAGATCTACTGTCACTTTTGTATTATGACACACTAGCTAGATCTACTGTCTCCATTATATTATGACAGACCAGCTAGATATACTGTCTCTATTATATTATGACAGACCAGCTAGATCTGCTGTCTCTATAGTATTATGACAGACCAGCTAGATCTACTGTCTCTATAGTATTGTGACAGACCAGCTAGGTCTGCTGTCTCTATTATATTATGACAGACCAGCTAGATCTAATGTCTCTATAGTATTATGATAGACCAGCTAGATCTGCTTTCTCTATTATATTATGACAGACCATCTAGATCTACTGTCTCTATTATAATATGACAGACCAGCTAGATATACTGTCTCTATTATAATATGACAGACCAGCTAGATCTACTGTCTCTATAGTATTATGACAGACCAGCTAGATCTGCTGTCTCTATTATATTATGACAGACCTGCATGATCTGCTGTCTCTATTGTATTATGACAGACCAGCTACATCTACTGTCTCTGTTATATTATGACAGACCAGCTAAATCTCTTTCTCTACTATATTAATGCAGACCAGCTAGATCTACTGTCTCCATAATATTATGACTGACCAGCTAGATCTACTGTCTCTATTATATTATGACGTAGCATCTATATCTACTGTCACTATTGTATTATGACACACCAGCTAGATCTACTGTCTCCATTATATTATGACAGACCAGCTAGATATACCGTCTCTATTATATTATGACAGACCAGCTAGATCTGCTGTCTCTATAGTATTATGACAGACCAGCTAGATCTACTGTCTCTATAGTATTATGACAGACCAGCTAGGTCTGCTGTCTCTATTATATTATGACAGACCAGCTAGATCTACTGTCTCTATAGTATTATGATAGGCCAGCTAGATCTGCTGTCTCTATTATATTATGACAGACCAGCTAGATCTACTGTCTTTATTATATTATGACAGACCAGCTAGATCTACTGTCTCTCTTTTATTATGACAGACCATATAGATCTACTGTCACTTTTAAAATATGACATACCAGCTAGATCTACTGTCTCTATTATAATATGACAGACCAGCTAAATCTACTGTCTCTATTATAACATGACAGACCTGCTAGATATACTGTCTCTTTTAAAATATGACATACCAGCTAGATCTACTGTCTCTATTATAATATGACAGACCAGCTAGATCTGCTGTCTCTATTATATTATGACAGACCAGCTACATCTACTGTCTCTGTTATATTATGACAGACCAGCTACATCTCTTTCTCTACTATATTATGGCAGACCAGCTAGATCTACTGTCTCTATAGTATTATGACAGACCAGCTAGATCTACTGTCTCCATAATATTATGACTGACCAGCTAGATCTACTCTCTATTATATTATGACATAGCATCTAGATCTACTGTCACTATTGTATTATGACACACTAGCTAGATCTACTGTCTCCATTATATTATGACAGACCAGCTAGATATACTGTCTCTATTATATTATGACAGACCAGCTAGATCTGCTGTCTCTATAGTATTATGACAGACCAGCTAGATCTACTGTCTCTATAGTATTGTGACAGACCAGCTAGGTCTGCTGTCTCTATTATATTATGACAGACCAGCTAGATCTAATGTCTCTATAGTATTATGATAGACCAGCTAGATCTGCTTTCTCTATTATATTATGACAGACCATCTAGATCTACTGTCTCTATTATATTATGACAGACCAGCTAGATATACTGTCTCTATTATAATATGACAGACCAGCTAGATCTACTGTCTCTATAGTATTATGACAGACCAGCTAGATCTGCTGTCTCTATTATATTATGACAGACCTGCATGATCTGCTGTCTCTACTGTATTATGATAGACCAGCTACATCTACTGTCTCTGTTATATTATGACAGACCAGCTAAATCTCTTTCTCTACTATATTAATGCAGACCAGCTAGATCTACTGTCTCCATAATATTATGACTGACCAGCTAGATCTACTGTCTCTATTATATTATGACGTAGCATCTATATCTACTGTCACTATTGTATTATGACACACCAGCTAGATCTACTGTCTCCATTATATTATGACAGACCAGCTAGATATACCGTCTCTATTATATTATGACAGACCAGCTAGATCTGCTGTCTCTATAGTATTATGACAGACCAGCAAGATCTACTGTCTCTATAGTATTATGACAGACCAGCTAGGTCTGCTGTCTCTATTATATTATGACAGACCAGCTAGATCTACTGTCTCTATGGTATTATGATAGACCAGCTAGATCTGCTGTCTCTATTATATTATGACAGACCAGCTAGATCTACTGTCTTTATTATATTATGACAGAGCATCTAGATCTACTGTCTCTATTATATTATGACAGACCAGCTAGATCTACTGTCTCTCTTTTATTATGACAGACCATATAGATCTACTGTCTCTTTTAAAATATGACATACCAGCTAGATCTACTGTCTCTATTATAATGACAGACCAGCTAAATCTACTGTCTCTATTATAACATGACAGACCTGCTAGATATACTGTCTCTTTTAAAATATGACATACCAGCTAGATCTACTGTCTCTATTATATTATGACAGACCAGCTAGATCTACTGTCTCTATTATATCATAACAGACCATCTAGATCTACTGTCTCTATTATAATATGACAGACCAGCTAGATATACTGTCTCTTTTAAAATATGACATACCAGCTAGATCTACTGTCTCTATTATATCATGACAGACCCTCTAGATCTACTGTCTCTATTTTATTATGACAGACCAGCTAGATCTACTGTCTCTGTTATAAAATGACAGACCAGCTAAATCTACTGTCTCTATTATATTATGACAGACCAGCCAGATATACTGTCTCTATTATAATATGACAGACCAGCTAGAAGTACTGTCTCTATTATGTTATGACAGACCAGCTAGATCTACTGTCTCTATTACAATATGATAGACCAGATAGATCTACTGTCTCTCTTTTATTATGACAGACCAGCTAGATCTACTGTCTCTTTTAAAATATGACAGGCCAGCTAGATCTACTGTCTCTATTATATTATGACGGACCAGCTAGATCTACTGTCTCTCTTTTATTATGACAGACCAGCTAGATCTACTGTCTCTTTTAAAATATGACATACCAGCTAGATCTACTGTCTCTATCATAATATTACAGACCAGCTAGATCTACTGTCTCTATTATAATATGACAGATTATCTAGATCTACTGTCTCTATTACATTAAGACAGACCAGCCACATATACTGTCTCTATTATAACATGACAGACCAGATAGATCTACTGTCTCTATTACAATATGATAGACCAGATAGATCTACTGTCTCTCTATTATAACATGACAGACCTGCTAGATATACTGTCTCTTTTAAAATATGACATACCAGATAGATCTACTGTCTCTATTATATTATGACAGACCAGCTAGATCTACTGTCTCTATTATATCATAACAGACCATATAGATCTACTGTCTCTATTATAATATGACAGACCAGCTAGATATACTGTCTCTATTATAATATTACAGAACAGCTAGATCTACTGTCTCTATTATAATATGACAGATTATCTAGATCTACTGTCTCTATTACATTAAGACAGACCAGCCACATATACTGTCTCTATTATAACATGACAGACCAGCTAGATATACTGTCTCTTTTAAAATATGACATACCAGCTAGATCTACTGTCTCTATTTTATTATGACAGACCAGCTAGATCTACTGTCTCTATTATAAAATGACAGACCAGCTAAATCTCCTGTCTCTATTATATTATGACAGACCAGCCAGATATACTTTCTCTATTATAATATGACAGATCAGCTAGAAGTACGGTCTCTATTATATTATGACAGACCAGCCAGATATACTGGCTCTATTATAATATGACAGAACAGCTAGATATACTGTCTATATTATAATATGACAGACCAGATAGATCTACTGTCTCTATTATATTATGACGTAGCATCTATATCTACTGTCACTATTGTATTATGACACACCAGCTAGATCTACTGTCTCCAATATATTATGACAGACCAGCTAGATATACCGTCTCTATTATATTATGACAGACCAGCTAGATCTGCTGTCTCTATAGTATTATGACAGACCAGCTAGATCTACTGTCTCTATAGTATTATGACAGACCAGCTAGGTCTGCTGTCTCTATTATATTATGACAGACCAGCTAGATCTACTGTCTCTATAGTATTATGATAGACCAGCTAGATCTGCTGTCTCTATTATATTATGACAGACCAGCTAGATCTACTGTCTTTATTATATTATGACAGAGCATCTAGATCTACTGTCTCTATTATATTATGACAGACCAGCTAGATCTACTGTCTCTCTTTTATTATGACAGACCATATAGATCTACTGTCTCTTTTAAAATATGACATACCAGCTAGATCTACTGTCTCTATTATAATATGACAGACCAGCTAAATCTACTGTCTCTATTATAACATGACAGACCTGCTAGATATACTGTCTCTTTTAAAATATGACATACCAGCTAGATCTACTGTCTCTTTTAAAATATGACATACCAGCTAGATCTACTGTCTCTATTATATCATGACAGACCCTCTAGATCTACTGTCTCTATTTTATTATGACAGACCAGCTAGATCTACTGTCTCTGTTATAAAATGACAGACCAGCTAAATCTACTGTCTCTATTATATTATGACAGACCAGCCAGATATACTGTCTCTATTATAATATGACAGACCAGCTAGAAGTACTGTCTCTATTATGTTATGACAGACCAGCTAGATCTACTGTCTCTATTACAATATGATAGACCAGATAGATCTACTGTCTCTCTTTTATTATGACAGACCAGCTAGATCTACTGTCTCTTTTAAAATATGACAGGCCAGCTAGATCTACTGTCTCTATTATATTATGACGGACCAGCTAGATCTACTGTCTCTCTTTTATTATGACAGACCAGCTAGATCTACTGTCTCTTTTAAAATATGACATACCAGCTAGATCTACATCTCTATCATAATATGACAGACCAGCTAAATCTACTCTCTCTATTATAACATGACAGACCTGCTAGATATACTGTCTCTTTTAAAATATGACATACCAGATAGATCTACTGTCTCTATTATATTATGACAGACCAGCTAGATCTACTGTCTCTATTATATCATAACAGACCATATAGATCTACTGTCTCTATTATAATATGACAGACCAGCTAGATATACTGTCTCTATTATAATATTACAGAACAGCTAGATCTACTGTCTCTATTATAATATGACAGATTATCTAGATCTACTGTCTCTATTAAATTAAGACAGACCAGCCACATATACTGTCTCTATTATAACATGACAGACCAGCTAGATATACTGTCTCTTTTAAAATATGACATACCAGCTAGATCTACTGTGTCTATTATATCATGACAGACCCTCTAGATCTACTGTCTCTATTTTATTATGACAGACCAGCTAGATCTACTGTCTCTATTATAAAATGACAGACCAGCTAAATCTCCTGTCTCTATTATATTATGACAGACCAGCCAGATATACTTTCTCTATTATAATATGACAGATCAGCCAGAAGTACTGTCTCTATTATATTATGACAGACCAGCCAGATATACTGGCTCTATTATAATATGACAGACCAGCTAGATATACTGTCTATATTATAATATGACAGACTAGATAGATCTACTGTCTCTATTATAATGTGATAGAGCAGCTAGATCTACTGTCTCTATAGTATCATGACAGACCAGCTAGATATACTGTCTCTATTATAATATGACAGACCATTTAGATATACTATCTCTATTATAATATGACAGACCAACTAGATGTACTGTCTCTATTAAAATATGACAGACCAGCTAGATCTACTGTCTCTATTATATTATGACAGAGCATCTAGATCTACTGTCTCTATAGTATCATGACAGACCAGCTAGATCTACTGTCTCTATTGTATTATGACAGACCAGCTAGATCTAATGTGTCTATTATATTATGACAGACCAGCTAGATCTACTGTCTCTATTATACTATGACAGACCAGCTAGATCTACTGTCTCTATTATATTATGACAGACCAGCTAGAACTACTGTCTCTATAGTATCATGACAGACCAGCTAGATCTGCTGTCTCTATTGTATTATGACGGACCAGCTTCATCTACTGTCTCTGTGTCTCTATTGTATTATGACGGACCAGCTTCATCTACTGTCTCTATTGTATTACGACAGACCAGCTAGATCTACTGTCTCTATTATATCATGACAAACCAGCTAGATCTACTGTCTCTATTGTATTATGACAGACCAGCTAGATCTACTGTCTCTATTGTATTATGATGGACCAGCTTCATCTACTGTCTCTTTTGTATTACGACAGACCAGCTAGATCTACTGTCTCTATTATATTATGACATACCAGCTAGATATACTGTCTCTATTATAATATGACAGACCAGCTAGATCTGCTGTCTCTATTATATTATGACAGACCAGCTACATCTACTGTCTCTGATATATTATGACAGACCAGCTACATCTCTTTCTCTACTATATTATGGCAGACCAGCTAGATCTACTGTCTCCATAATATTATGACTGACCAGCTAGATCTACTGTCTCTATTATATTATGACATAGCATCTAGATCTACTGTCTCTATTATATCATGACAAACCAGCTAGATCTACTGTCTCTATTGTATTATGACAGACCAGCTAGATCTACTGTCTCTATTGTATTATGATGGACCAGCTTCATATACTGTCTCTGTGTCTCTATTATTTAATGAGAGACCAGCTAGATCTACTGTCTCTATTATAATATGACAGACCAGCTAGATCTGCTGTCTCCATAATATTATGACTGACCAGCTAGATCTACTGTCTCTATTATATTATGACATAGCATCTAGATCTACTGTCTCTATAGTATTATGACAGACCAGCTAGGTCTGCTGTCTCTATTATATTATGACAGATCAGCTAGATCTACTGTCTCTATTATAATATGACAGACCAGCTAGATATACTGTCTCTATTATATTATGACTGACCTGCATGATCTACTGTCTCTGTTATATTATGACAGACCAGCTAGATCTACTGTCTCTATGATATTATGACATAGCATCTAGATCTACTGTCACTATTGTATTATGACACACCAGCTAGATCTACTGTCTCCATTATATTATGACAGACCAGCTAGATCTACTGTCTCTATTATATTATGACAGACCAGCTAGATCTACTGTCTCTATAGTATCATGACAAACAAGCTAGATCTACTCTCTCTATTGTATTATGACGGACCAGCTTCATCTACTGTCTCTGTGTCTCTATTGTATTATGACGGACCAGCTTCATCTACTTTCTCTATTGTATTACGACAGACCAGCTAGATCTACTGTCTCTATTATAATATGACAGACCAGCTAGATCTACTGTCTCTATAGTATTATGACAGACCAGCTAGATCTACTGTCTCTATAGTATTATGACAGACCAGCTAGATCTACTGTCTCCATTATATTATGACAGACCAGCTAGATATACTGTCTCTATTATATTATGACAGACCAGCTAGATCTGCTGTCTCTATTATATTATGACAGACCAGCTAGATCTGCTGTCTCTATTATATTATGACAGACCAGCTAGATCTGCTGTCTCTATTATATTATGACAGACCAGCTAGATCTACTGTCTCTATAGTATTATGACAGACCAGCTAGATCTACTGTCTCTATAGTGTTATGACAGACCAGCTAGATCTACTGTCTCTATTATATTATGAAAGACCTGCATGATCTGCTGTCTCTTTTATATTATGACAGACCAGCTAGATCTGTTGTCTCTATTATATTATGACATAGCATCTAGATCTACTGTCACTATTGTATTATGACACACCAGCTAGATCTAGTGTCTCTATTATATTATGACAGACCAGCAAGATCTGCTGTCTCTATTGTATTATGACAGACCAGCTAGATCTAATGTGTCTATTATATTATGACAGACCAGCTACATCTACTGTCTCTGTTATATTATGACAGACCAGCTACATCTCTTTCTCTACTATATTATGGCAGACCAGCTAGATCTCCTGTCTCCATAATATTATGACTGACCAGCTAGATCTACTGTCTCCATTATATTATGACAGACCAGCTAGATATACTGTCTCTATTATATTATGACAGACCAGCTAGATCTGTTGTCTCTATTATATTATGACATAGCATCTAGATCTACTGTCACTATTGTATTATGACACACCAGCTAGATCTACTGTCTCCATTATATTATGACAGACCAGCTAGATATACTGTCTCTATTATATTATGAAAGACCAGCTAGATCTGCTGTCTCTATTGTATTATGACAGACCAGCTAGATCTACTGTCTCCATTATATTATGACAGACCAGCTAGATATACTGTCTCTATTATATTATGACAGACCAGCTAGATCTGCTGTCTCTATTATATTATGACAGACCAGCTAGATCTACTGTCTCCATTATATTATGACAGACCAGCTAGATATACTGTCTCTATTATATTATGACAGACCAGCTAGATCTGCTGTCTCTATTATATTATGACAGACCAGCTAGATCTGCTGTCTCTATTATATTATGACAGACCAGCTAGATCTGCTGTCTCTATTATATTATGACAGACCAGCTAGATCTACTGTCTCCATTATATTATGACAGACCAGCTAGATATACTGTCTCTATTATATTATGACAGACCAGCTAGATCTGCTGTCTCTATTATATTATGACAGACCAGCTAGATCTGCTGTCTCTATTATATTATGACAGACCAGCTAGATCTACTGTCTCCATTATATTATGACAGACCAGCTAGATCTACTGTCTCTATTATATTATGACATAGCATCTAGATCTACTGTCACTATTGTATTATGACACACCAGCTAGATCTACTGTCTCCATTATATTATGACAGACTAGCTAGATCTACTGTCTCTATTATATTATGACAGACCAGCTAGATCTACTGTCTCTATAGTATCATGACAAACAAGCTAGATCTACTCTCTCTATTGTATTATGACGGACCAGCTTCATCTACTGTCTCTGTGTCTCTATTGTATTATGACGGACCAGCTTCATCTACTTTCTCTATTGTATTACGACAGACCAGCTAGATCTACTGTCTCTATTATAATATGACAGACCAGTTAGATCTACTGTCTCTATAGTATTATGACAGACCAGCTAGATCTGCTGTCTCTATAGTATTATGACAGACCAGCTAGATCTACTGTCTCTATTATATTATGACAGACCAGCTAGATCTACTGTCTCTATAGTATCATGACAAACAAGCTAGATCTACTCTCTCTATTGTATTATGACGGACCAGCTTCATCTACTTTCTCTATTGTATTACGACAGACCAGCTAGATCTACTGTCTCTATTATAATATGACAGACCAGCTAGATCTACTGTCTCTATAGTATTATGACAGACCAGCTAGATCTACTGTCTCTATTATATTATGACAATACATCTAGATCTACTGTCACTATTGTATTATGACACACCAGCTAGATCTACTGTCTCCATTATATTATGACAGAGCAGCTAGATCTACTGTCACTATTGTATTATGACACACCAGCTAGATCTACTGTCTCTATTATATTGTGACAGATCAGCTAGATATACTGTCTCTATTATATTATGACAGACCAGCTAGATCTGCTGTCTCTATTGTATTATGACAGACCAGCTAGATCTAATGTGTCTATTATATTATGACAGACCAGCTAGATCTACTGTCTCTGTGTCTCTATTGTATTATGACGGACCAGCTTCATCTACTTTCTCTATTGTATTACGACAGACCAGCTAGATCTACTGTCTCTATTATAATATGACAGACCAGCTAGATCTACTGTCTCTATAGTATTATGACAGACCAGCTAGATCTGCTGTCTCTATTATATTATGACAGACCAGCTAGATCTACTGTCTCCATTATATTATGACAGACCAGCTAGATCTACTGTCTCTATTATATTATGACATAGCATCTAGATCTACTGTCACTATTGTATTATGACACACCAGCTAGATCTACTGTCTCCATTATATTATGACAGACTAGCTAGATCTACTGTCTCTATTATATTATGACAGACCAGCTAGATCTACTGTCTCTATAGTATCATGACAAACAAGCTAGATCTACTCTCTCTATTGTATTATGACGGACCAGCTTCATCTACTGTCTCTGTGTCTCTATTGTATTATGACGGACCAGCTTCATCTACTTTCTCTATTGTATTACGACAGACCAGCTAGATCTACTGTCTCTATTATAATATGACAGACCAGTTAGATCTACTGTCTCTATAGTATTATGACAGACCAGCTAGATCTGCTGTCTCTATAGTATTATGACAGACCAGCTAGATCTACTGTCTCTATTATATTATGACAGACCAGCTAGATCTACTGTCTCTATAGTATCATGACAAACAAGCTAGATCTACTCTCTCTATTGTATTATGACGGACCAGCTTCATCTACTTTCTCTATTGTATTACGACAGACCAGCTAGATCTACTGTCTCTATTATAATATGACAGACCAGCTAGATCTACTGTCTCTATAGTATTATGACAGACCAGCTAGATCTACTGTCTCTATTATATTATGACAATACATCTAGATCTACTGTCACTATTGTATTATGACACACCAGCTAGATCTACTGTCTCCATTATATTATGACAGAGCAGCTAGATCTACTGTCACTATTGTATTATGACACACCAGCTAGATCTACTGTCTCTATTATATTGTGACAGATCAGCTAGATATACTGTCTCTATTATATTATGACAGACCAGCTAGATCTGCTGTCTCTATTGTATTATGACAGACCAGCTAGATCTAATGTGTCTATTATATTATGACAGACCAGCTAGATCTACTGTCTCTGTGTCTCTATTGTATTATGACGGACCAGCTTCATCTACTTTCTCTATTGTATTACGACAGACCAGCTAGATCTACTGTCTCTATTATAATATGACAGACCAGCTAGATCTACTGTCTCTATAGTATTATGACAGACCAGCTAGATCTGCTGTCTCTATTATATTATGACAGACCAGCTAGATCTACTGTCTCCATTATATTATGACAGACCAGCTAGATATACTGTCTCTATTATATTATGACAGACCAGCTAGATCTGTTGTCTCTATTATATTATGACATAGCATCTAGATCTACTGTCACTATTGTATTATGACACACCAGCTAGATCTAGTGTCTCTATTATATTATGACAGACCAGCAAGATCTGCTGTCTCTATTGTATTATGACAGACCAGCTAGATCTAATGTGTCTATTATATTACGACAGACCAGCTAGATCTACTGTCTCTATTATAATATGACAGACCAGCTAGATCTACTGTCTCTATTATATTATGACAGACCAGCTAGATCTACTGTCTCTATTATAATATGACAGACCAGCTAGATCTACTGTCTCTATTATATTATGACAGACCAGCTAGATCTACTGTCTCTGTGTCTCTATTGTATTATGACGGACCAGCTTCATCTACTTTCTCTATTGTATCACGACAGACCAGCTAGATCTACTGTCTCTATTATATCATGACAAACCAGCTAGATCTACTGTCTCTATTATATTATGACAAACCAGCTAGATCTACTGTCTCTATTATATTATGACAAACCAGCTAGATCTACTGTCTCCATTATATTATGACAGACCAGCTAGATATACTGTCTCTATTATATTATGACAGACCAGCTAGATCTGTTGTCTCTATTATATTATGACATAGCATCTAGATCTACTGTCACTATTGTATTATGACACACCAGCTAGATCTACTGTCTCCATTATATTATGACAGACCAGCTAGATATACTGTCTCTATTATATTATGAAAGACCAGCTAGATCTGCTGTCTCTATTGTATTATGACAGACCAGCTAGATCTACTGTCTCCATTATATTATGACAGACCAGCTAGATATACTGTCTCTATTATATTATGACAGACCAGCTAGATCTGCTGTCTCTATTATATTATGACAGACCAGCTAGATCTACTGTCTCCATTATATTATGACAGACCAGCTAGATATACTGTCTCTATTATATTATGACAGACCAGCTAGATCTGCTGTCTCTATTATATTATGACAGACCAGCTAGATCTGCTGTCTCTATTATATTATGACAGACCAGCTAGATCTGCTGTCTCTATTATATTATGACAGACCAGCTAGATCTACTGTCTCCATTATATTATGACAGACCAGCTAGATATACTGTCTCTATTATATTATGACAGACCAGCTAGATCTGCTGTCTCTATTATATTATGACAGACCAGCTAGATCTGCTGTCTCTATTATATTATGACAGACCAGCTAGATCTACTGTCTCCATTATATTATGACAGACCAGCTAGATCTACTGTCTCTATTATATTATGACATAGCATCTAGATCTACTGTCACTATTGTATTATGACACACCAGCTAGATCTACTGTCTCCATTATATTATGACAGACTAGCTAGATCTACTGTCTCTATTATATTATGACAGACCAGCTAGATCTACTGTCTCTATAGTATCATGACAAACAAGCTAGATCTACTCTCTCTATTGTATTATGACGGACCAGCTTCATCTACTGTCTCTGTGTCTCTATTGTATTATGACGGACCAGCTTCATCTACTTTCTCTATTGTATTACGACAGACCAGCTAGATCTACTGTCTCTATTATAATATGACAGACCAGTTAGATCTACTGTCTCTATAGTATTATGACAGACCAGCTAGATCTGCTGTCTCTATAGTATTATGACAGACCAGCTAGATCTACTGTCTCTATTATATTATGACAGACCAGCTAGATCTACTGTCTCTATAGTATCATGACAAACAAGCTAGATCTACTCTCTCTATTGTATTATGACGGACCAGCTTCATCTACTTTCTCTATTGTATTACGACAGACCAGCTAGATCTACTGTCTCTATTATATTATGACAATACATCTAGATCTACTGTCACTATTGTATTATGACACACCAGCTAGATCTACTGTCTCCATTATATTATGACAGAGCAGCTAGATCTACTGTCACTATTGTATTATGACACACCAGCTAGATCTACTGTCTCTATTATATTGTGACAGATCAGCTAGATATACTGTCTCTATTATATTATGACAGACCAGCTAGATCTGCTGTCTCTATTGTATTATGACAGACCAGCTAGATCTAATGTGTCTATTATATTATGACAGACCAGCTAGATCTACTGTCTCTGTGTCTCTATTGTATTATGATGGACCAGCTTCATCTACTTTCTCTATTGTATTACGACAGACCAGCTAGATCTACTGTCTCTATTATAATATGACAGACCAGCTAGATCTACTGTCTCTATAGTATTATGACAGACCAGCTAGATCTGCTGTCTCTATTATATTATGACAGACCAGCTAGATCTACTGTCTCCATTATATTATGACAGACCAGCTAGATATACTGTCTCTATTATATTATGACAGACCAGCTAGATCTGTTGTCTCTATTATATTATGACATAGCATCTAGATCTACTGTCACTATTGTATTATGACACACCAGCTAGATCTAGTGTCTCTATTATATTATGACAGACCAGCAAGATCTGCTGTCTCTATTGTATTATGACAGACCAGCTAGATCTAATGTGTCTATTATATTACGATAGACCAGCTAGATCTACTGTCTCTATTATAATATGACAGACCAGCTAGATCTACTGTCTCTATTATATTATGACAGACCAGCTAGATCTACTGTCTCTATTATAATATGACAGACCAGCTAGATCTACTGTCTCTATTATATTATGACAGACCAGCTAGATCTACTGTCTCTGTGTCTCTATTGTATTATGACGGACCAGCTTCATCTACTTTCTCTATTGTATCACGACAGACCAGCTAGATCTACTGTCTCTATTATATCATGACAAACCAGCTAGATCTACTGTCTCTATTATATTATGACAAACCAGCTAGATCTACTGTCTATTATATTATGACAGACCAGCTAGATCTACTGTCTCTATAGTATTATGACAGACCAGCTAGATCTACTGTCTCTATTGTATTATGACAGACCAGCTAGATCTACTGTCTCTATTGTATTATGACAGACCAGCTAGATCTAATGTGTCTATTATATTATGACAGAGCAGCTAAATCTACTGTCTCTATTATAATATGACAGACCAGCTAGATATACTGTCTCTATTATAATATGACAGACCAGCTAGATCTACTGTCTCTATAGTATTATGACAGACAAGCTAGATCTGCTGTCTCTATTACATTATGACAGACCTGCATGATCTGCTGTCTCTATTATATTATGACAGACCAGCTAGATCTACTGTCTCTATTATATTATGACATAGCATCTAGATCTACTGTCTCTATTATATACTGACAAACCAGCTAGATCTACTGTCTCTATTGTATTATGACAGACCAGCTAGATCTACTGTCTCCATTATATTATGACAGACCAGCTAGATATACTGTCTCTATTATATTATGACAGACCAGCTAGATCTGTTGTCTCTATTATATTATGACATAGCATCTAGATCTACTGTCACTATTGTATCATGACACACCAGCTAGATCTACTGTCTCCATTATATTATGACAGACCAGCTAGATATACTGTCTCTATTATATTATGACAGACCAGCTAGATCTGCTGTCTCTATTGTATTATGACAGACCAGCTAGATCTAATGTGTCTATTATATTACGACAGACCAGCTAGATCTACTGTCTCTATTATATTATGACAAACCAGCTAGATCTACTGTTTCTATAGTATCATGACAAACCAGCTAGATCTACTCTCTCTATTGTATCATGACAGACCAGCCAGATCTGCTGTCTCTATTGTATTATGACGGACCAGCTTCATCTACTGTCTCTGTGTCTCTATTGTATTATGACGGACCAGCTTCATCTACTTTCTCTATTGTATTACGACAGACCAGCTAGATCTACTGTCTCTATTATATCATGACAAACCAGATAGATCTACTGTCTCTATTATATTATGACAAACCAGCTAGATCTACTGTCTCTATTATATTATGACAGACCAGCTAGATCTACTGTCTCTATAGTATTATGACAGACCAGCTAGATCTACTGTCTCTATTGTATTATGACAGACCAGCTAGATCTACTGTCTCTATTGTATTATGACAGACCAGCTAGATATACTGTCTCTATTATATCATGACAAACCAGCTAGATCTACTGTCTCTATTATATTATGACAAACCAGCTAGATCTACTGTCTCTATTATATTATGACAGACCAGCTAGATCTACTGTCTCTATAGTATTATGACAAACCAGCTAGATCTACTGTCTCTATTGTATTATGACAGACCAGCTAGATCTACTGTCTCTATTGTATTATGACAGACCAGCTAGATCTAATGTGTCTATTATATTATGACAGACCAGCTAGATCTACTGTCTCTATAGTATTATGACAGACCAGCTAGATCTACTGTCTCTATAGTGTTATGACAGACCAGCTAGATCTACTGTCTCTATTACATTATGACAGACCTGCATGATCTGCTGTCTCTATTATATTATGACAGACCAGCTACATCTCTTTCTCTACTATATTATGGCAGACCAGCTAGATCTACTGTCTCCATAATATTATGACTGACCAGCTAGATCTACTGTCTCTATTATATTATGACATAGCATCTAGATCTACTGTCTCTATTCTATCATGACAAACCAGCTAGATCTACTGTCTCTATTGTATTATGACAGACCAGCTAGATCTACTGTCTCTATTTTATTATGATGGACCAGCTTCATCTACTGTCTCTGTGTCTCTATTATTTTATGAGAGACCAGCTAGATCTACTGTCTCTATTATAATATGACAGACCAGCTAGATCTACTGTCTCTATTATATTATGACAGAGCATCTAGATCTACTGTCTCTATAGTATCATGACAGACCAGCTAGATCTACTGTCTCTATTGTATTATGACAGACCAGCTAGATCTAATGTGTCTATTATATTATGACAGACCAGCTAGATCTACTGTCTCTATTATAATATGACAGACCAGCTAGATCTACTGTCCCTATTATGTTAGGACAGACCAGCTAGATCTACTGTCTCCATTATAATATGACAGACCAGCTAGATCTACTGTCTCTATAGTATTATGACAGACCAGCTAGATCAACTGTCTCTATTGTATTATGACAGACCAGCTAGATCTACTGTCTCTATAGTATCATGACAAACCAGCTAGATCTACTCTCTCTATTGTATCATGACAGACCAGCCAGATCTGCTGTCTCTATTGTATTATGACGGACCAGCTTCATCTACTGTCTCTGTGTCTCTATTGTATTATGACGGACCAGCTTCATCTACTTTCTCTATTGTATTACGACAGACCAGCTAGATATACTGTCTCTATTATATTATGACAGACCAGCTAGATCTACTGTCTCTATTGTATTATGACAGACCAGCTAGATCTAATGTGTCTATTATATTATGACAGACCAGCTAGATCTACTGTCTCTAATATATCATGACAAACCAGCTAGATCTACTGTCTCTATATTATGACAAAACAGCTAGATCTACTGTCTCTATTATAATATGACAGACCAGTTAGATCTACTGTCTCTATAGTATTATGACAGACCAGCTAGATCTACTGTCTCTATAGTATTATGACAGACCAGCTAGATCTACTGTCTCTATTGTATTATGACAGACCAGCTAGATCTAATGTGTCTATTATATTATGACAGAGCAGCTAGATCTACTGTCTCTATTATAATATGACAGACCAGCTAGATATACTGTCTCTATTATAAGATGACAGATGCTAGATCTACTGTCTCTATAGTATTATGACAGACCAGCTAGATCTGCTGTCTCTATTACATTATGACAGACCTGCATGATCTGCTGTCTCTATTATATTATGACAGACCAGCTACATCTACTGTCTCTGTTATATTATGACAGACCAGCTACATCTCTTTCTCTACTATATTATGGCAGACCAGCTATATCTACTGTCTCCATAATATTATGACTGACCAGCTAGATCTACTGTCTCTATTATATTATGACATAGCATCTAGATCTACTGTCTCTATTATATCATGACAAACCAGCTAGATCTACTGTCTCTATTGTATTATGACAGACCAGCTAGATCTACTGTCTCTATTTTATTATGATGGACCAGCTTCATCTACTGTCTCTGTGTCTCTATTATTTTGAGAGACCAGCTAGATCTACTGTCTCTATTATATTATGACATACCAGCTAGATCTACTGTCTCTATTATAATATGACAGACCAGCTAGATCTACTGTCGCTATTATATTATGACATAGCATCTAGATCTACTGTCACTATTGTATTATGACACACCAGCTAGATCTAGTGTCTCTATTATATTATGACAGACCAGCAAGATCTGCTGTCTCTATTGTATTATGACAGACCAGCTAGATCTAATGTGTCTATTATATTACGACAGACCAGCTAGATCTACTGTCTCTATTATAATATGACAGACCAGCTAGATCTACTGTCTCTATTATATTATGACAGACCAGCTAGATCTACTGTCTCTATTATAATATGACAGACCAGCTAGATCTACTGTCTCTATTATATTATGACAGACCAGCTAGATCTACTGTCTCTGTGTCTCTATTGTATTATGACGGACCAGCTTCATCTACTTTCTCTATTGTATCACGACAGACCAGCTAGATCTACTGTCTCTATTATATCATGACAAACCAGCTAGATCTACTGTCTCTATTATATTATGACAAACCAGCTAGATCTACTGTCTCTATTATATTATGACAGACCAGCTAGATCTACTGTCTCTATAGTATTATGACAGACCAGCTAGATCTACTGTCTCTATTGTATTATGACAGACCAGCTAGATCTACTGTCTCTATTGTATTATGACAGACCAGCTAGATCTAATGTGTCTATTATATTATGACAGAGCAGCTAAATCTACTGTCTCTATTATAATATGACAGACCAGCTAGATATACTGTCTCTATTATAATATGACAGACCAGCTAGATCTACTGTCTCTATAGTATTATGACAGACAAGCTAGATCTGCTGTCTCTATTACATTATGACAGACCTGCATGATCTGCTGTCTCTATTATATTATGACAGACCAGCTACATCTACTGTCACTGTTATATTATAACAGCCCAGCTACATCTCTTTCTCTACTATATTATGGCAGACCAGCTAGATCTACTGTCTCCATAATATTATAACTGACCAGCTAGATCTACTGTCTCTATTATATTATGACATAGCATCTAGATCTACTGTCTCTATTATATACTGACAAACCAGCTAGATCTACTGTCTCTATTGTATTATGACAGACCAGCTAGATCTACTGTCTCCATTATATTATGACAGACCAGCTAGATATACTGTCTCTATTATATTATGACAGACCAGCTAGATCTGTTGTCTCTATTACATTATGACATAGCATCTAGATCTACTGTCACTATTGTATCATGACACACCAGCTAGATCTACTGTCTCCATTATATTATGACAGACCAGCTAGATATACTGTCTCTATTATATTATGACAGACCAGCTAGATCTGCTGTCTCTATTGTATTATGACAGACCAGCTAGATCTAATGTGTCTATTATATTACGACAGACCAGCTAGATCTACTGTCTCTATTATATTATGACAAACCAGCTAGATCTACTGTTTCTATAGTATCATGACAAACCAGCTAGATCTACTCTCTCTATTGTATCATGACAGACCAGCCAGATCTGCTGTCTCTATTGTATTATGACGGACCAGCTTCATCTACTGTCTCTGTGTCTCTATTGTATTATGACGGACCAGCTTCATCTACTTTCTCTATTGTATTACGACAGACCAGCTAGATCTACTGTCTCTATTATATCATGACAAACCAGCTAGATCTACTGTCTCTATTATATTATGACAAACCAGCTAGATCTACTGTCTCTATTATATTATGACAGACCAGCTAGATCTACTGTCTCTATAGTATTATGACAGACCAGCTAGATCTACTGTCTCTATTGTATTATGACAGACCAGCTAGATCTACTGTCTCTATTGTATTATGACAGACCAGCTAGATCTAATGTGTCTATTATATTATGACAGACCAGCTAGATCTACTGTCTCTATAGTATTATGACAGACCAGCTAGATCTACTGTCTCTATAGTGTTATGACAGACCAGCTAGATCTACTGTCTCTATTACATTATGACAGACCTGCATGATCTGCTGTCTCTATTATATTATGACAGACCAGCTACATCTCTTTCTCTACTATATTATGGCAGACCAGCTAGATCTACTGTCTCCATAATATTATGACTGACCAGCTAGATCTACTGTCTCTATTATATTATGACATAGCATCTAGATCTACTGTCTCTATTATATCATGACAAACCAGCTAGATCTACTGTCTCTATTGTATTATGACAGACCAGCTAGATCTACTGTCTCTATTTTATTATGATGGACCAGCTTCATCTACTGTCTCTGTGTCTCTATTATTTTATGAGAGACCAGCTAGATCTACTGTCTCTATTATAATATGACAGACCAGCTAGATCTACTGTCTCTATTATATTATGACAGAGCATCTAGATCTACTGTCTCTATAGTATCATGACAGACCAGCTAGATCTACTGTCTCTATTGTATTATGACAGACCAGCTAGATCTAATGTGTCTATTATATTATGACAGACCAGCTAGATCTACTGTCTCTATTATAATATGACAGACCAGCTAGATCTACTGTCTCTATTATGTTAGGACAGACCAGCTAGATCTACTGTCTCCATTATAATATGACAGACCAGTTAGATCTACTGTCTCTATTATATTATGACAGACCAGCTAGATCTACTGTCTCTATAGTATTATGACAGACCAGCTAGATCAACTGTCTCTATTGTATTATGACAGACCAGCTAGATCTACTGTCTCTATAGTATCATGACAAACCAGCTAGATCTACTCTCTCTATTGTATCATGACAGACCAGCCAGATCTGCTGTCTCTATTGTATTATGACGGACCAGCTTCATCTACTGTCTCTGTGTCTCTATTGTATTATGACGGACCAGCTTCATCTACTTTCTCTATTGTATTACGACAGACCAGCTAGATATACTGTCTCTATTATATTATGACAGACCAGCTAGATCTACTGTCTCTATTGTATTATGACAGACCAGCTAGATCTAATGTGTCTATTATATTATGACAGACCAGCTAGATCTACTGTCTCTAATATATCATGACAAACCAGCTAGATCTACTGTCTCTATATTATGACAAAACAGCTAGATCTACTGTCTCTATTATAATATGACAGACCAGTTAGATCTACTGTCTCTATAGTATTATGACAGACCAGCTAGATCTACTGTCTCTATAGTATTATGACAGACCAGCTAGATCTACTGTCTCTATTGTATTATGACAGACCAGCTAGATCTAATGTGTCTATTATATTATGACAGAGCAGCTAGATCTACTGTCTCTATTATAATATGACAGACCAGCTAGATATACTGTCTCTATTATAAGATGACAGATGCTAGATCTACTGTCTCTATAGTATTATGACAGACCAGCTAGATCTGCTGTCTCTATTACATACCTTAAGGGAACATTTCGGCATTTCGTGTATGATCAGTGAGAAAGTCCATATTGCAAATGTACGGTCCCTTACTAGACGTCCGAAATCGTTTGTAAAATTCGCGGTCGGCGTCGGGCCGTGCGGTAGGGCCAGACCTACCGGGAAGTCATCAAATGAACTTTGTCGGACATTCGGTTTCCGTTTTAAAAAATAAACAAGTTTTTGACCGTTTTTCCGCTGTCCCGGAATTTCCCACAAGAGGGCATACGGAATCATATGGCAATTTGGCAAAACATCACGAATCACGACGGGGCCTTATCTCGAAAACGGAAAATATTTCGAAGCCGAAACTCGGTGAGCGTAGGTTTGGCATAATGGGCAGTTGGCCCCGAACAAGATGGCGTCTAGGCCTCGACGGTTTTTGAGTTATGGCCGTTTTTCTGGGATTAAAGGTCCTAAATGGAAATAGAGAAATTATTTTTCCACTTCAGGTCAAAGTCAAGGAGCCTCCGGTGTCAATAAAAAAAAAACAGCCATTTATCTATCGTCATTTAAGAGAAACGGAACAATGACATCTTGGTGATGGTCACAAATAGGCGTTTTTTTTTTTCAACGGTTACAGATCCAGTTGCAGGGTGTTCATACGAATCTTTTTAAAGTGTGCTGCGGAGCTCTGCGACATTTCTGTGATTTTCTATGATTTTCTGAAATAACACACACATACTAAACCCTCCGTAAATAACTCAGTTCTTAACGTAAAGACTTAAAACTCAGGATTCTGTAAAAGCATACCCCAATGAGGATATGTGGTTAATTATAGCTTCCTGTGCCAACCGGAAGTGCCTTAAATGGTGTCTCAGGGGCTGTTTCGAAGGGTTAAAAAAGTCAGATCTGTCCAAAACTTCATATATGTGATTAGGCAACCCCCATGAACTGTAAATCAGTCATTTTTCCCCAAAAAAATCAAAGGAAAAAAAAATCACACTAAAACACAACTTGAATGGAGGGACGTATTGGGGTGCGTAGAGACAGACAGTGGCTGCAATAGTTAGCTTTGTTGGAGCTAAAAAAGAACCGTCAGACCTAGAGTTCCGAAACGTTAGAAACCTGTTCTAGACCTCCGGTCGATGGTGCGTGGTGAGTTACGTGGCTCTAGACGGTTCTCGGACCGAGAAACAGCTTCGTACATTTGCAATACCTTCAATTCATTTTGACCATTACGAAAATGACGACGTTTAGAAAAGTCTCAGAGACGCAAGGCTAGGTGCATTGAAACCGGCTCGGCCCATAGAGAGACGGACCCCAACGTTTCTGTCCGATAGCTCGTTCAAGGACCCCGTAGGAAGGCATGGAAAATAGTGGATTTTCAGCACCAATTAGGGTTTTTCTCGGACGCCAAATGACCTATCGAGCCGAAACTCGGGATTCGGGGTCGCCTCACATAGGACTTCACATAATGTCCGAACTGGACCCGCAGCTAGAACGTAACTATGTGTTTTACCTTTTTATTATGTTTTAAACTAAAGGCGCTGTGAATTATGGGACTGCTCTGACATATGTGATAGTTGGCTTCTAAATGAGTAGGAAAAAGTGGGTTTGGTGTCATAATGACATCTAATTGACTGATGGACACTGACTTGCTAGTTGACTTTTGTGCATTTGCAATATGTTTAAACAGAGAGGGACCATCACCAAAATGGCATTCTGAAATCAACACAAAAAATGGCATCACCATAGTCTCCAGACTGTGCTGAGTTCAACGAGCTATCCCGCTTGACCGTAGCTCGCTCGGTCTAAGCGCAACGACCATTAGAAAAGTAGGCCCAAAATGAAGCCTGCCCCACAATGTCATTTGCTTTTGAGTGACAGTGAGAGAACCGTTAGGGTGAGAAGAAAAATTCCACCACATGAATGTTCCTAAGGTCCTCCCGATCTGTACAAGCCTAACCTTGACCGTGTGGCATTAACCCTTAAGAGTAAAACAGTGTTTTTTGATCTCACAGATTACAGTGTCATCTCTCCCCATAGGAATACATTGCCTGCACCCCTAATTTCAACCTGAAGTCTATATGGGTTATGAATGCCGTATGAACCTGTCTTCGGTACCAGTCCATCAGGCCACTATGAGGTCTACCTGTGTTGATTCTAAGCTTCCTGGACCAACCGGAAGTGGTTAAAATGCCCCTAAAAGTGTTTACCCATACCCTGCCTGCAGTTTGACATACATAGTGCATTCAACCCTGTGTAAATCAGTCAGTTCTTAACGTAAGGACTTAAAACTCAGGATTCTGTAACAGCATACCCCAATGAGGATATGTGGTGATTTATAGCTTCCTGTGCCAACCGGAAGTGCCATAACTGGTGTCTCAGGGGCTGTTTCGAGGGGTTAAAAAAGTCTGATCTTTCCAAAACTTCATATGTGTGATTAGGCAACCCCCATGAACTGTAAATCAGTCATTTTTCCCAAAAAAAATCAAAGGAAAAAAAAATCACACTAAAACACAAGTTGGATGGAGGGACGTATTGGGGTGCGTAGAGACAGACAGTGGCTGCAATAGTTAGCTTTGTTGGAGCTAAAAAAGAACCGTCGGACCTAGAGTTCCGAAACTTTAGAAACCTGTTCTAGACCTCCGGTCGATGGTGCGTGGTGAGTTACGTGGCTCTAGACGGTTCTCGGACCGAGAAACAGCTTCGTACATTTGCAATACCTTCAATTCATTTTGACCATTACGAAAATGACGACGTTTAGAAAAGTCTCAGAGACGCAAGGCTAGGTGCATTGAAACCGGCTCGGCCCATAGAGACGGACCCCGACGTGCCTGTCCGATAGCTCGTTCAAGGACCCCGTAGCAAGGCATGGAAAAAAGTGGATTTTCAGCACCAATTAGGGTTTTTCTCGGACACCAAATGACCTATCGAGCCGAAACTCGGGATTCGGGGTCGCCTCACATAGGCCTTCACATAATGTCCGAACTGGACCCGCAGCTAGAACGTAACTATGTGTTTTACCTTTTTATTATGTTTTAAACCGAAGGCGCTGTGAATTATGGGACTGCTCTGACATATGTGATAGTTGGCTACTAAATGAGTAGGAAAAAGTGGGTTTGGTGTCAATTGATATCCATTTGGTGTCATAATGACATCTAATTGACTGATGGACACTGACTTGCTAGTTGACTTTTGTACATTTGCAATATGTTTAAACGGAGAGGGACCATCACCAAAATGGCATTCTGAAATCAACACAAAAAATGGCATCACCATAGTCTCCAGACTGTGCCGAGTTCAAGGAGACGCCCCGCTTGACCGTAGCTCGTTCTGAGTGCAGCAAACTTGAAAAAAAGAAGGCCCAAAATGAAGCCTGCACCACAATGTCATTTGATTTTGGGTGGCAGTGAGAGAACCGTTAGGGTGAGAAGCACAATTCCACCACATGAATGTTCCTAAGGTCCTCCCGATCTGAACAAGCCTAACCTTGACCGTGTGGCATTAACCCTTCACAGTAAAACAGGGTTTTTTGATCTCACAGATTACAGTGACATCTCTCCCCATAGGAATACATAGCCTGCACCACAAAATTCAACCTGAAGCCTATATGGGTTATGAATGCCGTATGAACCTGTCTTCGGTACCAGTCCATCAGGCCACTATGAGATCTACCTGTGTCGAATCTAAGCTTCCTGGAGCAACCGGAAGTGGTTAAAATGCCCCTAAAAGTGTTTACCCATACACTGCCTGCAGTTTGATAGACATAGTGCATTCAACCCTGTGTAGATCAGTCAATTCTTAACGTAAAGACTTAAAACTCGGGATTCTGTAAGTGGCTATGTAAATCAAGACATGTGTTTACTTATAGCTTCCTGTGCCAACCGGAAGTGCCTTTAATTGGGTCACACTCTCTGTTTCGAAGGGTTAAAAAAGTCACATCTCTCCAAAACTTCATATGTGTGACTAGGTAACCCTTCTGAACTGTAAATCAGTCATTAATCCCAACAGATGTCAAAGAAAAGCTCCCTCACACACACACAGGAAGGATGGAGTGATAAAGTGCGGTGCTTAAAGACACAGAGAGCAGGAAATGGCATTACCATAATCCCTAGGCCGTACCGAGTTCAGCGAGATATCCCGCTTGACCGTAGCTCGCTCGGTCTAGGCGCAGCGAGCATTAGAATAGTAGGCCCAAAATGAAGCCTGCACCACAATGTCATTTGCTTTTGGGTGACAGTGAGAGAACCGTTAGAGTGAGAAGAAAAATTGCACCACATGAATGTTCCTAAGGTCCTCCCGATCTGAACAAGCCTAACCTTGACCGTGTGGCATTAACCCTTAACAGTAAAACAGTGTTTTTTGATCTCACAGATTACAGTGTCATCTCTCCCCATAGGAATACATTGCCTGCACCCCTAATTTCAACCTGAGGCCTATGTGGGTTATGAATGCCGTATGAACCTGTCTTCGGTACCAGTCCATCAGGCCACTATGAGGTCTACCTGTGTTGATTCTAAGCTTCCTGGACCAACCGGAAGTGGTTAAAATGCCCCTAAAAGTGTTTACCCATACACTGCATGCAGTTTGATAGACATAGTGCATTCAACCCTGTGTAGATCAGTCAATTCTTAACGTAAGGACTTAAAACTCAGGATTCTGTAACAGCATACCCCAATGAGGATATGTGTTGATTTATAACTTCCTGTGCCAACCGGAAGTGCCATAATTGGTGTCTTAGGGGCTGTTTCGAAGGGTTAAAAAAGTCTGATCTTTCCAAAACTTCATATGTGTGATTAGGCAACCCCCATGAACTGTAAATCAGTCATTTTTCCCAAAAAAATTCAAAGGAAAAAAAAATCACACTAAAACACAACTTGGAAGGAGGGACGTATTGGGGTGCGTAGAGACAGACACTGGCTCCAATAGTTAGCTTTGTTGGAGCTAAAAAAGAACCGTCGGACCTAGAGTTCCGAAACTTTAGAAACCTGTTCTAGACCTCCCGTAGATGGTGCGTGGTGAGTTACGTGGCTCTAGAAGGTTCTCGGACCGAGAAACAGCCTCGTACATTTGAAATAACTTCAATTCATTTTTGCATCACGAAAATGACGACATTTAGAAATGTCCCAGAGTCGCAAGACTAGGTGCATTGCAAACGTCTCGGCCCATATAGACAGACCCCAACGTTTCTGTCCAATAGCTCATTCAAGGACCCCGTAGCAAGTCATGGAAAATAGTGGATTTTCAGCACCAATTAGGGTTTTTCTCGGACACCAAATGACCTATCGAGCCGAAACTTGGGATTCGGGGTCGCCTCAGCTAGGCCAACACATAACATAAGAAATGGACCCGCAGCTAGAACGTAACTACGTGTTTTATGGTTTTTTTATGGTTTGAACCCAAGGCGTTGTGAATTTTGGGCCAGCTCTGAAGTATGTAATAGTTGGCTACTAAACGAGTTGGAAAAAGTGGGTTTGGTGTCAGTTTGTATCAGTTTGGTGTCAGAATGATATCTAATTGACTGATGGACTCTTGTCCACTTGACTCTTGTACATTTGCAATATGATCCTATAGTGAAAAAACATCACCAAAAGCGACATTCTGAAATCAACCCAAACGAGCGATTGAGATGACCCAGAATCACTGCAAAGCCATCCCGAGTTCATCGGGCCAGTCAATTTCACATTCCTGCAAGATTTTTATAGCATGACAAATTCGTGATGGTACCTGCCCTTTAAAACATATTGCAAATGCACAGTGACTTTGAAAAAGTAAGAAACAAAAAAAAATACATCTAAAAAATTTTGAGCATGACAAATTCGTGATGGTACCTGCCCATTGAAACATATTGCAAATGCACAGTGACTTTGAAAAAGTAAGGAAACATAAACAAAAAAAATCCAAAATTTTTATTTTTGGGTGACCAGTTGCACGTGCATTTGCAATATGATTCTATAGTGAAAAAACATATTGCAAATGCACAGTGACTTTGAAAAAGTAAGGAAACATAAACAAAAAAAATCTAAAATTTTTTGGGGGGGATGACCAGTTGCATGTGCATTTGCAATATGATTCTATAGTGAAAAAACATATTGCAAATGCACAGTGACTTTGAAAAAGTAAGGAAACATAAAAAAAATCTAAATTTTTTTGGGGGGGATGACCAGTTGCATGTGCATTTGCAATATGATTCTATAGTGAAAAAACATATTGCAAATGCACAGTGACTTTGAAAAAGTAAGGAAAAATAAACAAAAAAAATCTAAAATTTTTTTTGGGGGATGACCAGTTGCACGTGCATTTGCAATATGATTCTATAGTGAAAAAACATATTGCAAATGCACAGTGACTTTGAAAAAGTAAGGAAACATAAACAAAAAAAATCTAAATTTTTTGGGGGGGGATGACCAGTTGCATGTGCATTTGCAATATGATTCTATAGTGAAAAAACATATTGCAAATGCACAGTGACTTTGAAAAAGTAAGAAACAAAAAAAAATACATCTAAAAAATTTTGAGCATGACAAGTTCGTGATGGTACCTGCCCATTGAAACATATTGCAAATGCACAGTGACTTTGAAAAAGTAAGGAAACATAAACAAAAAAAATCCAAAATTTTTATTTTTGGGTGACCAGTTGCACGTGCATTTGCAATATGATTCTATAGTGAAAAAACATATTGCAAATGCACAGTGACTTTGAAAAAGTAAGGAAACATAAAAAAAATCTAAATTTTTTTGGGGGGGATGACCAGTTGCATGTGCATTTGCAATATGATTCTATAGTGAAAAAACATATTGCAAATGCACAGTGACTTTGAAAAAGTAAGGAAACATAAAAAAAATCTAATTTTTTTTGGGGGGGATGACCAGTTGCATGTGCATTTGCAATATGATTCTATAGTGAAAAAACATATTGCAAATGCACAGTGACTTTGAAAAAGTAAGGAAACATAAACAAAAAAAATCAAAAAATTTTTTTGGGGGGTGACCAGATGCACGTGCATTTGCAATATGATTCTATAGTGAAAAAACATATTGCAAATGCACAGTGACTTTGAAAAAGTAAGGAAACATAAACAAAAAAAATCAAATTTTTTTTGGGGGGGGTGACCAGATGCACGTGCATTTGCAATATGATTCTATAGTGAAAAAACATATTGCAAATGCACAGTGACTTTGAAAAAGTAAGAAACAAAAAAAAATACATCTAAAAAATTTTGAGCATGACAAATTCGTGATGGTACCTGCCCATTGAAACATATTGCAAATGCACAGTGACTTTGAAAAAGTAAGGAAACATAAACATTTTATTTTTATTTTTAGGTGACCAGTTGCACGTGCATTTGCAATATGATTCTATAGTGAAAAAACATATTGCAAATGCACAGTGACTTTGAAAAAGTAAGGAAACATAAACAAAAAAAATCAAAAAATTTTTTGGGGGGGGTGACCAGATGCACGTGCATTTGCAATATGATTCTATAGTGAAAAAACATATTGCAAATGCACAGTGACTTTGAAAAAGTAAGAAACAAAAAAAAATACATCTAAAAAATTTTGAGCATGACAAATTCGTGATGGTACCTGCCCATTGAAACATATTGCAAATGCACAGTGACTTTGAAAAAGTAAGGAAACATAAACAAAAAAACATCAACACATTTTTTGGGTAACCAGTTGCATATTTTAGATCACAAGATGACAAAGGTATAGTTTGAGCAAAGTAAAGCTTGAATTTTGAGCATGACAAATTCGTGATGGTACCTGCCCATTAAAACATATTGCAAATGCACAGTGACTTTGAAAAAGTAAGAAACAAAAAAAAATACATCTAAAATTTTTTGAGCATGACAAATTCGTGACGGTACCTGCCCATTGAAACATATTGCAAATGCACAGTGACTTTGAAAAAGTAAGGAAACATAAACAAAAAAACATCAACACATTTTTTGGGTAACCAGTTGCATATTTTAGATCACAAGATGACAAAGGTATAGTTTGAGCAAAGTAAAGCTTGAATTTTGAGCATGACAAATTCGTGATGGTACCTGCCCATTAAAACATATTGCAAATGCACAGTGACTTTGAAAAAGTAAGAAACAAAAAAAAATACATCTAAAAATTTTTGAGCATGACAAATTCGTGACGGTACCTGCCCATTGAAACATATTGCAAATGCACAGTGACTTTGAAAAAGTAAGGAAACATAAACAAAAAAACATCCAAAACATTTTTGGGTAACTTTGACTTTTGACTTCCTATGAAATCATATTGCAAATAGACAAATCATATTCCTTATGCACAAGTAAAAAAAAAAAATTATGATAATAACATTTTACAAAAGTATATTCATACACTTCTTACACATGATTAATTGTCTTAAAATCGAAACAATTTCGAAAAACGGTCCAGAAAGCACTTTTTTTAGTTTTTAAAGTTTAAAAAAAAAATCAAATTTTCGACTTTTGACTTCCTATGAAATCATATTCCAAATGGAGAAAACATATGCCTTATGCACAAGTAAAAAAAAAAAAAAAAAAAAATGATAATAAAGTATGACTAAAGTATGTTGATAAAGTTCTTATACATGTGTAATTGACACAAAAATTGAAAGAAATTTGAAAAACGGTCCAGAAAGCACTTTTTTAAGGATGTGTGAAGTTTTTTACCAAATTTTGACATTTTTGACTTTTGACTTTTGACTTCCTATGAAATCATATTCCAAATGGAGAAAACATATGCCTTATGCACAAGTAAAAAAAAATAAAAAATAGGATAATAAAGTATGACTAAAGTATGTTGATAAAGTTCTTATACATGTGTAATTGACATAAAAATTGAAAGAATTTTGAAAAACGGTCCAGAAAGCACTTTTTTAAGGATGTGTGAAGTTTTTTACCAAATTTTGACATTTTTGACTTTTGACTTTTGACTTCCTATGAAATCATATTGCAAATGTACAAAACATATGCCTTATGCGCATGTAATTAAAAAAAAAAAAAATATGATAAAAAAATTGGACAAAAGTATATTCATACAGCTCTTACACATGTGTAATTGACAAAAAAATCGAAAGAATTTCGAAAAAAGGCCCAGAAAGCACTTTTTTAAGGGGTGAAAAGTTTTTGAAAAAAATATCCTTTTTTCAAAAATTTTCTTTTGGATGTTGACTTGGGTTACATTTCCAATATGAAAAACCCCGGTGGAGCGCACTCGCCCCCTGTTGGATTTTTGAGGTGTTACAATTGGCAATTGCCATATGGCATTTGCCATATACTTTACACGAATCAACGCCGCTTTGGGTGGTATTGGACATCGTGTATATGGTTTGTCCAATGCCAATATCTTGCCATTCATTTTTGTACAATTCAGGGGGGTATTCCCTTACATTATGACAGACCTGCATGATCTGCTGTCTCTATTATATTATGACAGACCAGCTACATCTACTGTCTCTGTTATATTATGACAGACCAGCTACATCTCTTTCTCTACTATATTATGGCAGACCAGCTATATCTACTGTCTCCATAATATTATGACTGACCAGCTAGATCTACTGTCTCTATTATATTATGACATAGCATCTAGATCTACTGTCTCTATTATATCATGACAAACCAGCTAGATCTACTGTCTCTATTGTATTATGACAGACCAGCTAGATCTACTGTCTCTATTTTATTATGATGGACCAGCTTCATCTACTGTCTCTGTGTCTCTATTATTTTGAGAGACCAGCTAGATCTACTGTCTCTATTATATTATGACATACCAGCTAGATCTACTGTCTCTATTATAATATGACAGACCAGCTAGATCTACTGTCGCTATTATATTATGACAGAGCATCTAGATCTACTGTCTCTCTAGTATCATGACAGACCAGCTAGATCTACTGTCTCTATTGTATTATGACAGACCAGCTAGATCTAATGTGTCTATTATATTATGACAGACCAGCTAGATCTACTGTCTCTATTATAATATGACAGACCAGCTAGATCTACTGTCTCTATCATGTTAGGACAGACCAGCTAGATCTACTGTCTCCATTATAATATGACAGACCAGTTAGATCTACTGTCTATTATATTATGACAGACCAGCTAGATCTACTGTCTCTATAGTATTATGACAGACCAGCTAGATCAACTGTCTCTATTGTATTATGACAGACCAGCTAGATCTAATGTGTCTATTATATTATGACAGACCAGCTAGATCTGCTGTCTCTATAGTATTATGACAGACCAGCTAGATCAACTGTCTCTATTGTATTATGACAGACCAGCTAGATCTAATGTGTCTATTATATATGACAGACCAACTAGATCTGCTGTCTCTATTATATTATGACAGAGCAGCTAGATCTACTTTCTCTATTATGTTAGGACAGACCAGCTAGATCTACTGTCTCTATTATATCATGACAAACCAGCTAGATCTGCTGTCTCTATTATATTATGACAGACCAGCTACATCTCTTTCTCTACTATATTATGGCAGACCAGCTAGATCTACTGTCTCCATAATATTATGACAGACCAGCTAGATCTACTGTCTCTATTATATTATGACATAGCATCTAGATCTACTGTCTCTATTATATCATGACAAACCAGCTAGATCTACTGTCTCTATTGTATTATGACAGACCAGCTAGATCTACTGTCTCTATTTTATTATGATGGACCAGCTTCATCTACTGTCTCTGTGTCTCTATTATTTTATGAGAGACCAGCTAGATCTACTGTCTCTATTATATTATGACATACCAGCTAGATCTACTGTCTCTATTATAATATGACAGACCAGCTAGATCTACTGTCTCTATTATATTATGACAGACCAGCTAGACCTACTGTCTCTATAGTATTATGACAGACCAGCTAGATCAACTGTCTCTATTGTAGTATGACAGACCAGCTAGATCTAATGTGTCTATTATATTATGACAGACCAGCTAGATCTGCTGTCTCTATAGTATTATGACAGACCAGCTAGATCAACTGTCTCTATTGTATTATGACAGACCAGCTAGATCTACTGTCTCTATTATAATATGACAGACCAGCTAGATCTACTGTCTCTATAATAATATGACAGACCAGTTAGATCTACTGTCTCTATTATATTATGACAGACCAGCTAGATCTACTGTCTCTATAGTATTATGACAGACCAGCTAGATCTACTGTCTCTATTGTATTATGACAGACCAGCTAGATCTAATGTGTCTATTATATTATGACAGACCAGCTAGATCTACTGTCTCTATTATATTATGACAGACCAGCTAGATATACTGTCTCTATAGTATTATGACAGACCAGCTAGATCTACTGTCTCTATTGTATTATGACGGACCAGCTATATCTACTGTCTCTATTGTATTATGACAGACCAGCTAGATCTACTGTCTCTATAGTATTATGACAGACCAGCTAGATCTACTGTCTCTATAGTATTATGACAGACCAGCTAGATCTACTGTCTCTATTGTATTATGACAGACCAGCTAGATCTAATGTGTCTATTATATTATGACAGAGCAGCTAGATCTACTGTCTCTATTATAATATGACAGACCAGCTAGATATACTGTCTCTATTATAAGATGACAGATGCTAGATCTACTGTCTCTATAGTATTATGACAGACCAGCTAGATCTGCTGTCTCAATTACATTATGACAGACCTGCATGATCTGCTGTCTCTATTATATTATGACAGACCAGCTACATCTACTGTCTCTGTTATATTATGACAGACCAGCTACATCTCTTTCTCTACTATATTATGGCAGACCAGCTATATCTACTGTCTCCATAATATTATGACTGACCAGCTAGATCTACTGTCTCTATTATATTATGACATAGCATCTAGATCTACTGTCTCTATTATATCATGACAAACCAGCTAGATCTACTGTCTCTATTGTATTATGACAGACCAGCTAGATCTACTGTCTCTATTTTATTATGATGGACCAGCTTCATCTACTGTCTCTGTGTCTCTATTATTTTGAGAGACCAGCTAGATCTACTGTCTCTATTATATTATGACATACCAGCTAGATCTACTGTCTCTATTATAATATGACAGACCAGCTAGATCTACTGTCGCTATTATATTATGACAGAGCATCTAGATCTACTGTCTCTCTAGTATCATGACAGACCAGCTAGATCTACTGTCTCTATTGTATTATGACAGACCAGCTAGATCTAATGTGTCTATTATATTATGACAGACCAGCTAGATCTACTGTCTCTATTATAATATGACAGACCAGCTAGATCTACTGTCTCTATCATGTTAGGACAGACCAGCTAGATCTACTGTCTCCATTATAATATGACAGACCAGTTAGATCTACTGTCTCTATAGTATTATGACAGACCAGCTAGATCAACTGTCTCTATTGTATTATGACAGACCAGCTAGATCTAATGTGTCTATTATATTATGACAGACCAGCTAGATCTGCTGTCTCTATAGTATTATGACAGACCAGCTAGATCAACTGTCTCTATTATATATGACAGACCAACTAGATCTGCTGTCTCTATTATATTATGACAGAGCAGCTAGATCTACTTTCTCTATTATGTTAGGACAGACCAGCTAGATCTACTGTCTCTATTATATCATGACAAACCAGCTAGATCTGCTGTCTCTATTATATTATGACAGACCAGCTACATCTCTTTCTCTACTATATTATGGCAGACCAGCTAGATCTACTGTCTCCATAATATTATGACAGACCAGCTAGATCTACTGTCTCTATTATATTATGACATAGCATCTAGATCTACTGTCTCTATTATATCATGACAAACCAGCTAGATCTACTGTCTCTATTGTATTATGACAGACCAGCTAGATCTACTGTCTCTATTTTATTATGATGGACCAGCTTCATCTACTGTCTCTGTGTCTCTATTATTTTATGAGAGACCAGCTAGATCTACTGTCTCTATTATATTATGACATACCAGCTAGATCTACTGTCTCTATTATAATATGACAGACCAGCTAGATCTACTGTCTCTATTATATTATGACAGACCAGCTAGACCTACTGTCTCTATAGTATTATGACAGACCAGCTAGATCAACTGTCTCTATTGTAGTATGACAGACCAGCTAGATCTAATGTGTCTATTATATTATGACAGACCAGCTAGATCTGCTGTCTCTATAGTATTATGACAGACCAGCTAGATCAACTGTCTCTATTGTATTATGACAGACCAGCTAGATCTACTGTCTCTATTATAATATGACAGACCAGCTAGATCTACTGTCTCTATAATAATATGACAGACCAGTTAGATCTACTGTCTCTATTATATTATGACAGACCAGCTAGATCTACTGTCTCTATAGTATTATGACAGACCAGCTAGATCTACTGTCTCTATTGTATTATGACAGACCAGCTAGATCTAATGTGTCTATTATATTATGACAGACCAGCTAGATCTACTGTCTCTATTATATTATGACAGACCAGCTAGATCTACTGTCTCTATAGTATTATGACAGACCAGCTAGATCTACTGTCTCTATTGTATTATGACGGACCAGCTATATCTACTGTCTCTATTGTATTATGACAGACCAGCTAGATCTAATGTGTCTATTATATTATGACAGAGCAGCTAGATCTACTGTCTCTATTATAATATGACAGACCAGCTAGATATACTGTCTCTATTATAATATGACAGACCAGCTAGATCTACTGTCTCTATAGTATTATGACAGACCAGCTAGATCTGCTGTCTCTATCACATTATGACAGACCTGCATGATCTGCTGTCTCTATTATATTATGACAGACCAGCTACATCTACTGTCTCTGTTATATTATGACAGACCAGCTACATCTCTTTCTCTACTATATTATGGCAGACCAGCTAGATCTACTGTCTCCATAATATTATGACTGACCAGCTAGATCTACTGTCTCTATTATATTATGACATAGCATCTAGATCTACTGTCTCTATTATATCATGACAAACCAGCTAGATCTACTGTCTCTATTGTATTATGACAGACCAGCTAGATCTACTGTCTCTATTTTATTATGATGGACCAGCTTCATCTACTGTCTCTGTGTCTCTATTATTTTATGAGAGACCAGCTAGATCTACTGTCTCTATTATATTATGACATACCAGCTAGATCTACTGTCTCTATTATAATATGACAGACCAGCTAGATCTACTGTCTCTATTATATTATGACAGACCAGCTAGACCTACTGTCTCTATAGTATTATGACAGACCAGCTAGATCAACTGTCTCTATTGTAGTATGACAGACCAGCTAGATCTAATGTGTCTATTATATTATGACAGACCAGCTAGATCTGCTGTCTCTATAGTATTATGACAGACCAGCTAGATCAACTGTCTCTATTGTATTATGACAGACCAGCTAGATCTACTGTCTCTATTATAATATGACAGACCAGCTAGATCTACTGTCTCTATAATAATATGACAGACCAGTTAGATCTACTGTCTCTATTATATTATGACAGACCAGCTAGATCTACTGTCTCTATAGTATTATGACAGACCAGCTAGATCTACTGTCTCTATTGTATTATGACAGACCAGCTAGATCTAATGTGTCTATTATATTATGACAGACCAGCTAGATCTACTGTCTCTATTATAATATGACAGACCAGCTAGATCTACTGTCTCTATTATGTTATGACAGACCAGTTAGATCTACTGTCTCTATTATATTATGACAGACCAGCTAGATCTACTGTCTCTATAGTATTATGACAGACCAGCTAGATCTACTGTCTCTATATTATGACAGAGCAGCTAGATCTACTGTCTCTATTATAATATGACAGACCAGCTAGATATACTGTCTCTATTATAATATGACAGACCAGCTAGAACTGTTGTCTCTATTATATTATGACATAGCATCTAGATCTACTGTCACTATTGTATTATGACACACCAGCTAGATCTACTGTCTCCATTATATTATAACAGACCAGCTAGATATACTGTCTCTATTATATTATGACAGACCAGCTAGATCTGCTGTCTCTATTGTATTATGACAGACCAGCTAGATCTAATGTGTCTATTATATTACGACAGACCAGCTAGATCTACTGTCTCTATTATAATATGACAGACCAGCTAGATCTACTGTCTCTATTATAATATGACAGACCAGCTAGAACTGTTGTCTCTATAATAATATGACAGACCAGTTAGATCTACTGTCTCTATTATATTATGACAGACCAGCTAGATCTACTGTCTCTATAGTATTATGACAGACCAGCTAGATCTACTGTCTCTATTGTATTATGACAGACCAGCTAGATCTAATGTGTCTATTATATTATGACAGACCAGCTAGATCTACTGTCTCTATTATAATATGACAGACCAGCTAGATCTACTGTCTCTATTATATTATGACAGACCAGCTAGATCTACTGTCTCTATTATAATATGACAGACAAGCTAGATCTACTGTCTCTATTATATTATGACAGACCAGCTACATCTACTGTCTCTGTTATATTATGAGAGACCAGCTAGATCTACTGTCTCTATTATAATATGACAGACCAGCTAGATCTACTGTCTCTATAATAATATGACAGACCAGTTAGATCTACTGTCTCTATTATATTATGACAGACCAGCTAGATCTACTGTCTCTATAGTATTATGACAGACCAGCTAGATCTACTGTCTCTATTGTATTATGACAGACCAGCTAGATCTAATGTGTCTATTATATTATGACAGACCAGCTAGATCTACTGTCTCTATTATAATATGACAGACCAGCTAGATCTACTGTCTCTATTATGTTATGACAGACCAGTTAGATCTACTGTCTCTATTATATTATGACAGACCAGCTAGATCTACTGTCTCTATAGTATTATGACAGACCAGCTAGATCTACTGTCTCTATTATATTATGACAGAGCAGCTAGATCTACTGTCTCTATTATAATTTGACAGACCAGCTAGATATACTGTCTCTATTATAATATGACAGACCAGCTAGAACTGTTGTCTCTATTATATTATGACATAGCATCTAGATCTACTGTCACTATTGTATTATGACACACCAGCTAGATCTACTGTCTCCATTATATTATAACAGACCAGCTAGATATACTGTCTCTATTATATTATGACAGACCAGCTAGATCTGCTGTCTCTATTGTATTATGACAGACCAGCTAGATCTAATGTGTCTATTATATTACGACAGACCAGCTAGATCTACTGTCTCTATTATAATATGACAGACCAGCTAGATCTACTGTCTCTATTATATTATGACAGACCAGCTAGATCTACTGTCTCTATTATAATATGACAGACAAGCTAGATCTACTGTCTCTATTATATTATGACAGACCAGCTAGCTCTACTGTCTCTATAGTATCATGACAAACCAGCTAGATCTACTCTCTCTATTGTATCATGACAGACCAGCCAGATCTGCTGTCTCTATTGTATTATGACGGACCAGCTTCATCTACTGTCTCTGTGTCTCTATTGTATTATGACGGACCAGCTTCATCTACTTTCTCTATTGTATTACGACAGACCAGCTAGATCTACTGTCTCTATTATATCATGACAAACCAGCTAGATCTACTGTCTCTATTATATTATGACAAACCAGCTAGATCTACTGTCTCTATTATATTATGACAGACCAGCTAGATCTACTGTCTCTATAGTATTATGACAGACCAGCTAGATCTACTGTCTCTATTGTATTATGACAGATCAGCTAGATCTAATGTGTCTATTATATTATGACAGAGCAGCTAAATCTACTGTCTCTATTATAATATGACAGACCAGCTAGATATACTGTCTCTATTATAATATGACAGACCAGCTAGATCTACTGTCTCTATAGTATTATGACAGACCAGCTAGATCTGCTGTCTCTATTACATTATGACAGACCTGCATGATCTGCTGTCTCTATTATATTATGACAGACCAGCTACATCTACTGTCTCTGTTATATTATGACAGACCAGCTACATCTCTTTCTCTACTATATTATGGCAGACCAGCTAGATCTACTGTCTCCATAATATTATGACTGACCAGCTAGATCTACTGTCTCTATTATATTATGACATAGCATCTAGATCTACTGTCTCTATTATATCATGACAAACCAGCTAGATCTACTGTCTCTATAGTATTATGACAGACCAGCTAGATCTGCTGTCTCTATTATATTATGACAGACCAGCTACATCTACTGTCTCTATTATATTATGACAGACCTGCATGATCTGCTGTCTATATTATATTATGACAGACCAGCTACATCTACTGTCTCTGTTATATTATGACAGACCTGCATGATCTGCTGTCTATATTATATTATGACAGACCAGCTACATCTACTGTCTCTATTTTATTATGATGGACCAGCTTCATCTACTGTCTCTGTGTCTCTATTATTTTATGAGAGACCAGCTAGATCTACTGTCTCTATTATATTATGACATACCAGCTAGATCTACTGTCTCTATTATAATATGACAGACCAGCTAGATCTACTGTCTCTATTATATGACAGAGCATCTAGATCTACTGTCTCTATAGTATCATGACAGACCAGCTAGATCTACTGTCTCTATTGTATTATGACTGACCAGCTAGATCTAATGTGTCTATTATATTATGACAGACCAGCTAGATCTACTGTCTCTATTATAATATGACAGACCAGCTAGATCTACTGTCTCTATTATGTTAGGACAGACCAGCTAGATCTACTGTCTCCATTATAATATGACAGACCAGTTAGATCTACTCTCTCTGTTATATTATGACAGACCAGCTAGATCTACTGTCTCTATAGTATTATGACAGACCAGCTAGATCAACTGTCTCTATTGTATTATGACAGACCAGCTAGATCTACTGTCTCTATAGTATCATGACAAACCAGCTAGATCTACTCTCTCTATTGTATCATGACAGACCAGCCAGATCTGCTGTCTCTATTGTATTATGACGGACCAGCTTCATCTACTGTCTCTGTGTCTCTATTGTATTATGACGGACCAGCTTCATCTACTTTCTCTATTGTATTACGACAGACCAGCTAGATCTACTGTCTCTATTATATCATGACAAACCAGCTAGATCTACTGTCTCTATTATATTATGACATACCAGCTAGATCTACTGTCTCTATTATAATATGACAGACCAGCTAGATCTACTGTCTCTATTATATGACAGAGAATCTAGATCTACTGTCTCTATAGTATCATGACAGACCAGCTAGATCTACTGTCTCTATTGTATTATGACTGACCAGCTAGATCTAATGTGTCTATTATATTATGACAGACCAGCTAGATCTACTGTCTCTATTATAATATGACAGACCAGCTAGATCTACTGTCTCTATTATGTTAGGACAGACCAGCTAGATCTACTGTCTCTATTATAATATGACAGACCAGTTAGATCTACTGTCTCTATTATATTATGACAGACCAGCTAGATCTACTGTCTCTATAGTATTATGACAGACCAGCTAGATCTACTGTCTCTATTGTATTATGACAGACCAGCTATATCTACTGTCTCTATTATATTATGACAGAGCAGCTAGATCTACTGTCTCTATTATAATATGACAGACCAGCTAGATATACTGTCTCTATTATAATATGACAGACCAGCTAGATCTACTGTCTCTATAGTATTATGACAGACCAGCTAGATCTGCTGTCTCTATTACATTATGACAGACCTGCATGATCTGCTGTCTCTATTATATTATGACAGACCAGCTACATCTACTGTCTCTGTTATATTATGACAGACCAGCTACATCTCTTTCTCTACTATATTATGGCAGACCAGCTAGATCTACTGTCTCCATAATATTATGACTGACCAGCTAGATCTACTGTCTCTATTGTATTATGACAGACCAGCTAGATCTAATGTGTCTATTATATTACGACAGACCAGCTAGATCTACTGTCTCTATTATAATATGACAGACCAGCTAGATCTACTGTCTCTATTATATTATGACAGACCAGCTAGATCTACTGTCTCTATTATAATATGACAGACCAGCTAGATCGACTGTCTCTATTATATTATGACAGACCAGCTAGATCTACTGTCTCTATAGTATCATGACAATCCAGCTAGATCTACTCTCTCTATTGTATCATGACAGACCAGCCAGATCTGCTGTCTCTATTGTATTATGACGGACCAGCTTCATCTACTGTCTCTGTGTCTCTATTGTATTATGACGGACCAGCTTCATCTACTTTCTCTATTGTATTACGACAGACCAGCTAGATCTACTGTCTCTATTTTATCATGACAAACCAGCTAGATCTACTGTCTATATTATATTATGACAAACCAGCTAGATCTACTGTCTCTATTATATTATGACAGACCAGCTAGATCTACTGTCTCTATAGTATTATGACAGACCAGCTAGATCTACTGTCTCTATTGTATTATGACAGACCAGCTAGATCTACTCTCTCTATTGTATCATGACAGACCAGCCAGATCTGCTGTCTCTATTATATTATGACGGACCAGCTTCATCTACTGTCTCTGTGTCTCTATTGTATTATGACGGACCAGCTTCATCTACTTTCTCTATTATAATATGACAGACCAGCTAGATATACTGTCTCTATTATAATATGACAGACCAGCTACATCTACTGTCTCTGTTATATTATGACAGACCTGCATGATCTGCTGTCTATATTATATTATGACAGACCAGCTACATCTACTGTCTCTATTTTATTATGATGGACCAGCTTCATCTACTGTCTCTGTGTCTCTATTATTTTATGAGAGACCAGCTAGATCTACTGTCTCTATTATATTATGACATACCAGCTAGATCTACTGTCTCTATTATAATATGACAGACCAGCTAGATCTACTGTCTCTATTATATGACAGAGCATCTAGATCTACTGTCTCTATAGTATCATGACAGACCAGCTAGATCTACTGTCTCTATTGTATTATGACTGACCAGCTAGATCTAATTTGTCTATTATATTATGACAGACCAGCTAGATCTACTGTCTCTATTATAATATGACAGACCAGCTAGATCTACTGTCTCTATTATGTTAGGACAGACCAGCTAGATCTACTGTCTCCATTATAATATGACAGACCAGTTAGATCTACTCTCTCTATTATATTATGACAGACCAGCTAGATCTACTGTCTCTATAGTATTATGACAGACCAGCTAGATCAACTGTCTCTATTGTATTATGACAGACCAGCTAGATCTACTGTCTCTATAGTATCATGACAAACCAGCTAGATCTACTCTCTCTATTGTATCATGACAGACCAGCCAGATCTGCTGTCTCTATTGTATTATGACGGACCAGCTTCATCTACTGTCTCTGTGTCTCTATTGTATTATGACGGACCAGCTTCATCTACTTTCTCTATTGTATTACGACAGACCAGCTAGATCTACTGTCTCTATTATATCATGACAAACCAGCTAGATCTACTGTCTCTATTATATTATGACATACCAGCTAGATCTACTGTCTCTATTATAATATGACAGACCAGCTAGAGCTACTGTCTCTATTATATGACAGAGAATCTAGATCTACTGTCTCTATAGTATCATGACAGACCAGCTAGATCTACTGTCTCTATTGTATTATGACTGACCAGCTAGATCTAATGTGTCTATTATATTATGACAGACCAGCTAGATCTACTGTCTCTATTATAATATGACAGACCAGCTAGATCTACTGTCTCTATTATGTTAGGACAGACCAGCTAGATCTACTGTCTCTATTATAATATGACAGACCAGTTAGATCTACTGTCTCTATTATATTATGACAGACCAGCTAGATCTACTGTCTCTATAGTATTATGACAGACCAGCTAGATCTACTGTCTCTATTGTATTATGACAGACCAGCTATATCTACTGTCTCTATTATATTATGACAGAGCAGCTAGATCTACTGTCTCTATTATAATATGACAGACCAGCTAGATATACTGTCTCTATTATAATATGACAGACCAGCTAGATCTACTGTCTCTATAGTATTATGACAGACCAGCTAGATCTGCTGTCTCTATTACATTATGACAGACCTGCATGATCTGCTGTCTCTATTATATTATGACAGACCAGCTACATCTACTGTCTCTGTTATATTATGACAGACCAGCTACATCTCTTTCTCTACTATATTATGGCAGACCAGCTAGATCTACTGTCTCCATAATATTATGACTGACCAGCTAGATCTACTGTCTCTATTGTATTATGACAGACCAGCTAGATCTAATGTGTCTATTATATTACGACAGACCAGCTAGATCTACTGTCTCTATTATAATATGACAGACCAGCTAGATCTACTGTCTCTATTATATTATGACAGACCAGCTAGATCTACTGTCTCTATTATAATATGACAGACCAGCTAGATCGACTGTCTCTATTATATTATGACAGACCAGCTAGATCTACTGTCTCTATAGTATCATGACAATCCAGCTAGATCTACTCTCTCTATTGTATCATGACAGACCAGCCAGATCTGCTGTCTCTATTGTATTATGACGGACCAGCTTCATCTACTGTCTCTGTGTCTCTATTGTATTATGACGGACCAGCTTCATCTACTTTCTCTATTGTATTACGACAGACCAGCTAGATCTACTGTCTCTATTTTATCATGACAAACCAGCTAGATCTACTGTCTATATTATATTATGACAAACCAGCTAGATCTACTGTCTCTATTATATTATGACAGACCAGCTAGATCTACTGTCTCTATAGTATTATGACAGACCAGCTAGATCTACTGTCTCTATTGTATTATGACAGACCAGCTAGATCTACTCTCTCTATTGTATCATGACAGACCAGCCAGATCTGCTGTCTCTATTATATTATGACGGACCAGCTTCATCTACTGTCTCTGTGTCTCTATTGTATTATGACGGACCAGCTTCATCTACTTTCTCTATTATAATATGACAGACCAGCTAGATATACTGTCTCTATTATAATATGACAGACCAGCTAGATCTACTGTCTCTATAGTATTATGACAGACCAGCTAGATCTGCTGTCTCTATTACATTATGACAGACCTGCATGATCTGCTGTCTCTATTATATTATGACAGACCAGCTACATCTACTGTCTCTTTTATATTATGACAGACCAGCTACATCTCTTTCTCTACTATATTATGGCAGACCAGCTAGATCTACTGTCTCCATAATATTATGACTGACCAGCTAGATCTACTGTCTCTATTATATTATGACATAGCATCTAGATCTACTGTCTCTATTATATCATGACAAACCAGCTAGATCTACTGTCTCTATTGTATTATGACAGACCAGCTAGATCTACTGTCTCTATTTTATTATGATGGACCAGCTTCATCTACTGTCTCTGTGTCTCTATTATTTTATGAGAGACCAGCTAGATCTACTGTCTCTATTATATTATGACATACCAGCTAGATCTACTGTCTCTATTATAATATGACAGACCAGCTAGATCTACTGTCTCTGTTATATTATGACAGAGCATCTAGATCTACTGTCTCTATAGTATCATGACAGACCAGCTAGATCTACTGTCTCTATTGTATTATGACTGACCAGCTAGATCTAATGTGTCTATTATATTATGACAGACCAGCTAGATCTACTGTCTCTATTATAATATGACAGACCAGCTAGATCTACTGTCTCTATTATGTTAGGACAGACCAGCTAGATCTACTGTCTCCATTATAATATGACAGACCAGTTAGATCTACTGTCTCTATTATATTATGACAGACCAGCTAGATCTACTGTCTCTATAGTATTATGACAGACCAGCTAGATCAACTGTCTCTATTGTATTATGACAGACCAGCTAGATCTACTGTCTCTATAGTATCATGACAAACCAGCTAGATCTACTCTCTCTATTTTATCATGACAGACCAGCCAGATCTGCTGTCTCTATTGTATTATGACGGACCAGCTTCATCTACTGTCTCTGTGTCTCTACTGTATTATGACGGACCTTTTTCATCTACTTTCTCTGTTGTATTACGACAGACCAGCTAGATCTACTGTCTCTATAATATCATGACAAACCAGCTAGATCTACTGTCTCTATTATATTATGACAAACCAGCTAGATCTACTGTCTCCATTATAATATGACAGACCAGTTAGATCTACTGTCTCTATTATATTATGACAGACCAGCTAGATCTACTGTCTCTATAGTATTATGACAGACCAGCTAGATCAACTGTCTCTATTGTATTATGACAGACCAGCTAGATCTAATGTGTCTATTATATTATGACAGACCAGCTAGATCTGCTGTCTCTATAGTATTATGACAGACCAGCTAGATCAACTGTCTCTATTGTATTATGACAGACCAGCTAGATCTAATGTGTCTATTATATTATGACAGACCAGCTAGATCTGCTGTCTCTATTATATTATGACAGAGCAGCTAGATCTACTGTCTCTATTATAATATGACAGACCAGCTAGATCTACTGTCTCTATTATAATATGACAGACCAGTTAGATCTACTGTCTCTATTATATTATGACAGACCAGCTAGATCTACTGTCTCTATAGTATTATGACAGACCAGCTAGATCTACTGTCTCTATTGTATTATGACAGACCAGCTAGATCTAATGTGTCTATTATATTATGACAGACCAGCTAGATCTACTGTCTCTATTATAATATGACAGACCAGCTAGATCTACTGTCTCTATTATGTTATGACAGACCAGTTAGATCTACTGTCTCTATTATATTATGACAGACCAGCTAGATCTACTGTCTCTATAGTATTATGACAGACCAGCTAGATCTACTGTCTCTATTATATTATGACAGAGCAGCTAGATCTACTGTCTCTATTATAATATGACAGACCAGCTAGATATACTGTCTCTATTATAATATGACAGACCAGCTAGAACTGTTGTCTCTATTATATTATGACATAGCATCTAGATCTACTGTCACTATTGTATTATGACACACCAGCTAGATCTAATGTGTCTATTATATTATGACAGACCAGCTAGATCTGCTGTCTCTATAGTATTATGACAGACCAGCTAGATCAACTGTCTCTATTGTATTATGACAGACCAGCTAGATCTAATGTGTCTATTATATTATGACAGACCAGCTAGATCTGCTGTCTCTATTATAATATGACAGACCAGCTAGATCTACTGTCTCTATTATAATATGACAGACCAGTTAGATCTACTGTCTCTATTATATTATGACAGACCAGCTAGATCTACTGTCTCTATAGTATTATGACAGACCAGCTAGATCTACTGTCTCTATTGTATTATGACAGACCAGCTAGATCTAATGTGTCTATTATATTATGACAGACCAGCTAGATCTACTGTCTCTATTATAATATGACAGACCAGCTAGATCTACTGTCTCTATTATGTTATGACAGACCAGTTAGATCTACTGTCTCTATTATATTATGACAGACCAGCTAGATCTACTGTCTCTATAGTATTATGACAGACCAGCTAGATCTACTGTCTCTATTATATTATGACAGAGCAGCTAGATCTACTGTCTCTATTATAATATGACAGACCAGCTAGATATACTGTCTCTATTATAATATGACAGACCAGCTAGAACTGTTGTCTCTATTATATTATGACATAGCATCTAGATCTACTGTCACTATTGTATTATGACACACCAGCTAGATCTACTGTCTCCATTATATTATGACAGACCAGCTAGATATACTGTCTCTATTATATTATGACAGACCAGCTAGATCTGCTGTCTCTATTGTATTATGACAGACCAGCTAGATCTAATGTGTCTATTATATTATGACAGACCAGCTAGATCTACTGTCTCTATTATAATATGACAGACAAGCTAGATCTACTGTCTCTATTATAATATGACAGACCAGCTAGATCTACTGTCTCTATTATATTATGACAGACCAGCTAGATCTACTGTCTCTATAGTATCATGACAAACAAGCTAGATCTACTCTCTCTATTGTATCATGACAGACCAGCTAGATCTGCTGTCTCTATTGTATTATGACGGACCAGCTTCATCTACTGTCTCTGTGTCTCTATTGTATTATGACGGACCAGCTTCATCTACTTTCTCTATAGTATTACGACAGACCAGCTAGATCTACTGTCTCTATTATAATATGACAGACCAGCTAGATCTACTGTCTCTATAGTATTATGACAGACCAGCTAGATCTACTGTCTCTATTATAATATGACAGACCAGCTAGATCTACTGTCTCTATTATATTATGACAGACCAGCTAGATCTACTGTCTCTATAGTATCATGACAAACCAGCTAGATCTACTCTCTCTATTGTATCATGACAGACCAGCCAGATGTGCTGTCTCTATTGTATTATGACGGACCAGCTTCATCTACTGTCTCTGTGTCTCTATTGTATTATGACGGACCAGCTTCATCTACTTTCTCTATTGTATTACGACAGACCAGCTAGATCTACTGTCTCTATTATATCATGACAAACCAGCTAGATCTACTGTCTCTATTATATTATGACAAACCAGCTAGATCTACTGTCTCTATTATATTATGACAGACCAGCTAGATCTACTGTCTCTATTATATTATGACAGACCAGCTACATCTACTGTCTCTGTGTCTCTATTGTATTATGACGGACCAGCTTCATCTACTTTCTCTATTGTATTACGACAGACCAGCTAGATCTACTGTCTCTATTATATCATGACAAACCAGCTAGATCTACTGTCTCTATTATATTATGACAGACCAGCTAGATCTGCTGTCTCTATTACATTATGACAGACCTGCATGATCTGCTGTCTCTATTATATTATGACAGACCAGCTACATCTACTGTCTCTGTTATATTATGACAGACTAGCTACATCTCTTTCTCTACTATATTATGGCAGACCAGCTAGATCTACTGTCTCCATAATATTATGACTGACCAGCTAGATCTACTGTCTCTATTATATTATGACATAGCATCTAGATCTACTGTCTCTATTATATCATGACAAACCAGCTAGATCTACTGTCTCTATTGTATTATGACAGACCAGCTAGATCTACCGTCTCTGTTTTATTATGATGGACCAGCTTCATCTACTGTCTCTGTGTCTCTATTATTTTATGAGAGACCAGCTAGATCTACTGTCTCTATTATATTATGACATACCAGCTAGATCTACTGTCTCTATTATAATATGACAGACCAGCTAGATCTACTGTCTCTATTATATTATGACAGAGCATCTCGATCTACTGTCTCTATAGTATCATGACAGACCAGCTAGATCTACTGTCTCTATTGTATTATGACTGACCAGCTAGTTCTAATGTGTCTATTATATTATGACAGACCAGCTAGATCTACTGTCTCTATTATAATATGACAGACCAGCTAGATCTACTGTCTCTATTATGTTAGGACAGACCAGCTAGATCTACTGTCTCCATTATAATATGACAGACCAGTTAGATCTACTCTCTCTATTATATTATGACAGACCAGCTAGATCTACTGTCTCTATAGTATTATGACAGACCAGCTCGATCAACTGTCTCTATTGTATTATGACAGACCAGCTAGATCTACTGTCTCTATAGTATCATGACAAACCAGCTAGATCTACTCTCTCTATTGTATCATGACAGACCACCCAGATCTGCTGTCTCTATTGTATTATGACGGACCAGCTTCATCTACTGTCTCTGTGTCTCTATTGTATTATGACGGACCAGCTTCATCTACTTTCTCTATTGTATTACGACAGACCAGCTAGATCTACTGTCTCTATTATATCATGACAAACCAGCTAGATCTACTGTCTCTATTATATTATGACATACCAGCTAGATCTACTGTCTCTATTATAATATGACAGACCAGCTAGATCTACTGTCTCTATTATATGACAGAGCATCTAGATCTACTGTCTCTATAGTATCATGACAGACCAGCTAGATCTACTGTCTCTATTGTATTATGACTGACCAGCTAGATCTAATGTGTCTATTATATTATGACAGACCAGCTAGATCTACTGTCTCTATTATGTTAGGACAGACCAGCTAGATCTACTGTCTCTATTATGTTAGGACAGACCAGCTAGATCTACTGTCTCTATTATAATATGACAGACCAGTTAGATCTACTGTCTCTATTATATTATGACAGACCAGCTAGATCTACTGTCTCTATAGTATTATGACAGACCAGCTAGATCTACTGTCTCTATTGTATTATGACAGACCAGCTATATCTACTGTCTCTATTGTATTATGACAGACCAGCTAGATCTAATGTGTCTATTATATTATGACAGAGCAGCTAGATCTACTGTCTCTATTATAATATGACAGACCAGCTAGATATACTGTCTCTATTATAATATGACAGACCAGCTAGATCTACTGTCTCTATAGTATTATGACAGACCAGCTAGATCTGCTGTCTCTATTACATTATGACAGACCTGCATGATCTGCTGTCTCTATTATATTATGACAGACCAGCTACATCTACTGTCTCTGTTATATTATGACAGACCAGCTACATCTCTTTCTCTACTATATTATGGCAGACCAGCTAGATCTACTGTCTCCATAATATTATGACTGACCAGCTAGATCTACTGTCTCTATTGTATTATGACAGACTAGCTAGATCTAATGTGTCTATTATATTACGACAGACCAGCTAGATCTACTGTCTCTATTATAATATGACAGACCAGCTAGATCTACTGTCTCTATTATATTATGACAGACCAGCTAGATCTACTGTCTCTATAGTATCATGACAATCCAGCTAGATCTACTCTCTCTATTGTATCATGACAGACCAGCCAGATCTGCTGTCTCTATTGTATTATGACGGACCAGCTTCATCTACTTTCTCTATTGTATTACGACAGACCAGCTAGATCTACTGTCTCTATTTTATCATGACAAATCAGCTAGATCTACTGTCTATATTATATTATGACAAACCAGCTAGATCTACTGTCTCTATTATATTATGACAGACCAGCTAGATCTACTGTCTCTATAGTATTATGACAGACCAGCTAGATCTACTGTCTCTATTGTATTATGACAGACCAGCTAGATCTACTCTCTCTATTGTATCATGACAGACCAGCCAGATCTGCTGTCTCTATTGTATTATGACGGACCAGCTTCATCTACTGTCTCTGTGTCTCTATTGTATTATGACAGACCAGCTACATCTACTGTCTCTTTTATATTATGACAGACCAGCTACATCTCTTTCTCTACTATATTATGGCAGACCAGCTAGATCTACTGTCTCCATAATATTATGACTGACCAGCTAGATCTACTGTCTCTATTATAATATGACAGACCAGCTAGATCTACTGTCTCTATTATGTTATGACAGACCAGTTAGATCTACTGTCTCTATTATATTATGACAGACCAGCTAGATCTACTGTCTCTATAGTATTATGACAGACCAGCTAGATCTACTGTCTCTATAGTATTATGACAGACCAGCTAGATCAACTGTCTCTATTGTATTATGACAGACCAGCTAGATCTACTGTCTCTATATTATTATGATGGACCAGCTTCATCTACTGTCTCTGTGTCTCTATTATTTTATGAGAGACCAGCTAGATCTACTGTCTCTATTATATTATGACATGCCAGCTAGATCTACTGTCTCTATTATAATATGACAGACCAGCTAGATCTACTGTCTCTGTTATATTATGACAGAGCATCTAGATCTACTGTCTCTATAGTATCATGACAGACCAGCTAGATCTACGGTCTCTATTGTATTATGACTGACCAGCTAGATCTAATGTGTCTATTATATTATGACAGACCAGCTAGATCTACTGTCTCTATTATAATATGACAGACCAGCTAGATCTACTGTCTCTATTATGTTAGGACAGACCAGCTAGATCTACTGTCTCCATTATAATATGACAGACCAATTAGATCTACTGTCTCTATTATATTATGACAGACCAGCTAGATCTACTGTCTCTATAGTATTATGACAGACCAGCTAGATCAACTGTCTCTATTGTATTATGACAGACCAGCTAGATCTACTGTCTCTATAGTATCATGACAAACCAGCTAGATCTACTCTCTCTATTTTATCATGACAGACCAGCCAGATCTGCTGTCTCTATTGTATTATGACGGACCAGCTTCATCTACTGTCTCTGTGTCTCTACTGTATTATGACGGACCAGCTTCATCTACTTTCTCTATTGTATTACGACAGACCAGCTAGATCTACTGTCTCTATAATATCATGACAAACCAGCTAGATCTACTGTCTCTATTATATTATGACAAACCAGCTAGATCTACTGTCTCCATTATAATATGACAGACCAGTTAGATCTACTGTCTCTATTATATTATGACAGACCAGCTAGATCTACTGTCTCTATAGTATTATGACAGACCAGCTAGATCAACTGTCTCTATTGTATTATGACAGACCAGCTAGATCTAATGTGTCTATTATATTATGACAGACCAGCTAGATCTGCTGTCTCTATAGTATTATGACAGACCAGCTAGATCAACTGTCTCTATTGTATTATGACAGACCAGCTAGATCTAATGTGTCTATTATATTATGACAGACCAGCTAGATCTGCTGTCTCTATTATATTATGACAGAGCAGCTAGATCTACTGTCTCTATTATAATATGACAGACCAGCTAGATCTACTGTCTCTATTATAATATGACAGACCAGTTAGATCTACTGTCTCTATTATATTATGACAGACCAGCTAGATCTACTGTCTCTATAGTATTATGACAGACCAGCTAGATCTACTGTCTCTATTGTATTATGACAGACCAGCTAGATCTAATGTGTCTATTATATTATGACAGACCAGCTAGATCTACTGTCTCTATTATAATATGACAGACCAGCTAGATCTACTGTCTCTATTATGTTATGACAGACCAGTTAGATCTACTGTCTCTATTATATTATGACAGACCAGCTAGATCTACTGTCTCTATAGTATTATGACAGACCAGCTAGATCTACTGTCTCTATTATATTATGACAGAGCAGCTAGATCTACTGTCTCTATTATAATATGACAGACCAGCTAGATATACTGTCTCTATTATAATATGACAGACCAGCTAGAACTGTTGTCTCTATTATATTATGACATAGCATCTAGATCTACTGTCACTATTGTATTATGACACACCAGCTAGATCTAATGTGTCTATTATATTATGACAGACCAGCTAGATCTGCTGTCTCTATAGTATTATGACAGACCAGCTAGATCAACTGTCTCTATTGTATTATGACAGACCAGCTAGATCTAATGTGTCTATTATATTATGACAGACCAGCTAGATCTGCTGTCTCTATTATAATATGACAGACCAGCTAGATCTACTGTCTCTATTATAATATGACAGACCAGTTAGATCTACTGTCTCTATTATATTATGACAGACCAGCTAGATCTACTGTCTCTATAGTATTATGACAGACCAGCTAGATCTACTGTCTCTATTGTATTATGACAGACCAGCTAGATCTAATGTGTCTATTATATTATGACAGACCTTCTAGATCTACTGTCTCTATTATAATATGACAGACCAGCTAGATCTACTGTCTCTATTATGTTATGACAGACCAGTTAGATCTACTGTCTCTATTATATTATGACAGACCAGCTAGATCTACTGTCTCTATAGTATTATGACAGACCAGCTAGATCTACTGTCTCTATTGTATTATGACAGACCAGCTATATCTACTGTCTCTATTATATTATGACAGAGCAGCTAGATCTACTGTCTCTATTATAATATGACAGACCAGCTAGATATACTGTCTCTATTATAATATGACAGACCAGCTAGATCTACTGTCTCTATAGTATTATGACAGACCAGCTAGATCTGCTGTCTCTATTACATTATGACAGACCTGCATGATCTGCTGTCTCTATTATATTATGACAGACCAGCTACATCTACTGTCTCTGTTATATTATGACAGACCAGCTACATCTCTTTCTCTACTATATTATGGCAGACCAGCTAGATCTACTGTCTCCATAATATTATGACTGACCAGCTAGATCTACTGTCTCTATTGTATTATGACAGACCAGCTAGATCTAATGTGTCTATTATATTACGACAGACCAGCTAGATCTACTGTCTCTATTATAATATGACAGACCAGCTAGATCTACTGTCTCTATTATATTATGACAGACCAGCTAGATCTACTGTCTCTATTATAATATGACAGACCAGCTAGATCGACTGTCTCTATTATATTATGACAGACCAGCTAGATCTACTGTCTCTATAGTATCATGACAATCCAGCTAGATCTACTCTCTCTATTGTATCATGACAGACCAGCCAGATCTGCTGTCTCTATTGTATTATGACGGACCAGCTTCATCTACTGTCTCTGTGTCTCTATTGTATTATGACGGACCAGCTTCATCTACTTTCTCTATTGTATTACGACAGACCAGCTAGATCTACTGTCTCTATTTTATCATGACAAACCAGCTAGATCTACTGTCTATATTATATTATGACAAACCAGCTAGATCTACTGTCTCTATTATATTATGACAGACCAGCTAGATCTACTGTCTCTATAGTATTATGACAGACCAGCTAGATCTACTGTCTCTATTGTATTATGACAGACCAGCTAGATCTACTCTCTCTATTGTATCATGACAGACCAGCCAGATCTGCTGTCTCTATTATATTATGACGGACCAGCTTCATCTACTGTCTCTGTGTCTCTATTGTATTATGACGGACCAGCTTCATCTACTTTCTCTATTATAATATGACAGACCAGCTAGATATACTGTCTCTATTATAATATGACAGACCAGCTAGATCTACTGTCTCTATAGTATTATGACAGACCAGCTAGATCTGCTGTCTCTATTACATTATGACAGACCTGCATGATCTGCTGTCTCTATTATATTATGACAGACCAGCTACATCTACTGTCTCTTTTATATTATGACAGACCAGCTACATCTCTTTCTCTACTATATTATGGCAGACCAGCTAGATCTACTGTCTCCATAATATTATGACTGACCAGCTAGATCTACTGTCTCTATTATATTATGACATAGCATCTAGATCTACTGTCTCTATTATATCATGACAAACCAGCTAGATCTACTGTCTCTATTGTATTATGACAGACCAGCTAGATCTACTGTCTCTATTTTATTATGATGGACCAGCTTCATCTACTGTCTCTGTGTCTCTATTATTTTATGAGAGACCAGCTAGATCTACTGTCTCTATTATATTATGACATACCAGCTAGATCTACTGTCTCTATTATAATATGACAGACCAGCTAGATCTACTGTCTCTGTTATATTATGACAGAGCATCTAGATCTACTGTCTCTATAGTATCATGACAGACCAGCTAGATCTACTGTCTCTATTGTATTATGACTGACCAGCTAGATCTAATGTGTCTATTATATTATGACAGACCAGCTAGATCTACTGTCTCTATTATAATATGACAGACCAGCTAGATCTACTGTCTCTATTATGTTAGGACAGACCAGCTAGATCTACTGTCTCCATTATAATATGACAGACCAGTTAGATCTACTGTCTCTATTATATTATGACAGACCAGCTAGATCTACTGTCTCTATAGTATTATGACAGACCAGCTAGATCAACTGTCTCTATTGTATTATGACAGACCAGCTAGATCTACTGTCTCTATAGTATCATGACAAACCAGCTAGATCTACTCTCTCTATTTTATCATGACAGACCAGCCAGATCTGCTGTCTCTATTGTATTATGACGGACCAGCTTCATCTACTGTCTCTGTGTCTCTACTGTATTATGACGGACCTTTTTCATCTACTTTCTCTGTTGTATTACGACAGACCAGCTAGATCTACTGTCTCTATAATATCATGACAAACCAGCTAGATCTACTGTCTCTATTATATTATGACAAACCAGCTAGATCTACTGTCTCCATTATAATATGACAGACCAGTTAGATCTACTGTCTCTATTATATTATGACAGACCAGCTAGATCTACTGTCTCTATAGTATTATGACAGACCAGCTAGATCAACTGTCTCTATTGTATTATGACAGACCAGCTAGATCTAATGTGTCTATTATATTATGACAGACCAGCTAGATCTGCTGTCTCTATAGTATTATGACAGACCAGCTAGATCAACTGTCTCTATTGTATTATGACAGACCAGCTAGATCTAATGTGTCTATTATATTATGACAGACCAGCTAGATCTGCTGTCTCTATTATATTATGACAGAGCAGCTAGATCTACTGTCTCTATTATAATATGACAGACCAGCTAGATCTACTGTCTCTATTATAATATGACAGACCAGTTAGATCTACTGTCTCTATTATATTATGACAGACCAGCTAGATCTACTGTCTCTATAGTATTATGACAGACCAGCTAGATCTACTGTCTCTATTGTATTATGACAGACCAGCTAGATCTAATGTGTCTATTATATTATGACAGACCAGCTAGATCTACTGTCTCTATTATAATATGACAGACCAGCTAGATCTACTGTCTCTATTATGTTATGACAGACCAGTTAGATCTACTGTCTCTATTATATTATGACAGACCAGCTAGATCTACTGTCTCTATAGTATTATGACAGACCAGCTAGATCTACTGTCTCTATTATATTATGACAGAGCAGCTAGATCTACTGTCTCTATTATAATATGACAGACCAGCTAGATATACTGTCTCTATTATAATATGACAGACCAGCTAGAACTGTTGTCTCTATTATATTATGACATAGCATCTAGATCTACTGTCACTATTGTATTATGACACACCAGCTAGATCTAATGTGTCTATTATATTATGACAGACCAGCTAGATCTGCTGTCTCTATAGTATTATGACAGACCAGCTAGATCAACTGTCTCTATTGTATTATGACAGACCAGCTAGATCTAATGTGTCTATTATATTATGACAGACCAGCTAGATCTGCTGTCTCTATTATAATATGACAGACCAGCTAGATCTACTGTCTCTATTATAATATGACAGACCAGTTAGATCTACTGTCTCTATTATATTATGACAGACCAGCTAGATCTACTGTCTCTATAGTATTATGACAGACCAGCTAGATCTACTGTCTCTATTGTATTATGACAGACCAGCTAGATCTAATGTGTCTATTATATTATGACAGACCAGCTAGATCTACTGTCTCTATTATAATATGACAGACCAGCTAGATCTACTGTCTCTATTATGTTATGACAGACCAGTTAGATCTACTGTCTCTATTATATTATGACAGACCAGCTAGATCTACTGTCTCTATAGTATTATGACAGACCAGCTAGATCTACTGTCTCTATTATATTATGACAGAGCAGCTAGATCTACTGTCTCTATTATAATATGACAGACCAGCTAGATATACTGTCTCTATTATAATATGACAGACCAGCTAGAACTGTTGTCTCTATTATATTATGACATAGCATCTAGATCTACTGTCACTATTGTATTATGACACACCAGCTAGATCTACTGTCTCCATTATATTATGACAGACCAGCTAGATATACTGTCTCTATTATATTATGACAGACCAGCTAGATCTGCTGTCTCTATTGTATTATGACAGACCAGCTAGATCTAATGTGTCTATTATATTATGACAGACCAGCTAGATCTACTGTCTCTATTATAATATGACAGACAAGCTAGATCTACTGTCTCTATTATAATATGACAGACCAGCTAGATCTACTGTCTCTATTATATTATGACAGACCAGCTAGATCTACTGTCTCTATAGTATCATGACAAACAAGCTAGATCTACTCTCTCTATTGTATCATGACAGACCAGCTAGATCTGCTGTCTCTATTGTATTATGACGGACCAGCTTCATCTACTGTCTCTGTGTCTCTATTGTATTATGACGGACCAGCTTCATCTACTTTCTCTATAGTATTACGACAGACCAGCTAGATCTACTGTCTCTATTATAATATGACAGACCAGCTAGATCTACTGTCTCTATAGTATTATGACAGACCAGCTAGATCTACTGTCTCTATTATAATATGACAGACCAGCTAGATCTACTGTCTCTATTATATTATGACAGACCAGCTAGATCTACTGTCTCTATAGTATCATGACAAACCAGCTAGATCTACTCTCTCTATTGTATCATGACAGACCAGCCAGATGTGCTGTCTCTATTGTATTATGACGGACCAGCTTCATCTACTGTCTCTGTGTCTCTATTGTATTATGACGGACCAGCTTCATCTACTTTCTCTATTGTATTACGACAGACCAGCTAGATCTACTGTCTCTATTATATCATGACAAACCAGCTAGATCTACTGTCTCTATTATATTATGACAAACCAGCTAGATCTACTGTCTCTATTATATTATGACAGACCAGCTAGATCTACTGTCTCTATTATATTATGACAGACCAGCTACATCTACTGTCTCTGTGTCTCTATTGTATTATGACGGACCAGCTTCATCTACTTTCTCTATTGTATTACGACAGACCAGCTAGATCTACTGTCTCTATTATATCATGACAAACCAGCTAGATCTACTGTCTCTATTATATTATGACAGACCAGCTAGATCTGCTGTCTCTATTACATTATGACAGACCTGCATGATCTGCTGTCTCTATTATATTATGACAGACCAGCTACATCTACTGTCTCTGTTATATTATGACAGACTAGCTACATCTCTTTCTCTACTATATTATGGCAGACCAGCTAGATCTACTGTCTCCATAATATTATGACTGACCAGCTAGATCTACTGTCTCTATTATATTATGACATAGCATCTAGATCTACTGTCTCTATTATATCATGACAAACCAGCTAGATCTACTGTCTCTATTGTATTATGACAGACCAGCTAGATCTACCGTCTCTGTTTTATTATGATGGACCAGCTTCATCTACTGTCTCTGTGTCTCTATTATTTTATGAGAGACCAGCTAGATCTACTGTCTCTATTATATTATGACATACCAGCTAGATCTACTGTCTCTATTATAATATGACAGACCAGCTAGATCTACTGTCTCTATTATATTATGACAGAGCATCTCGATCTACTGTCTCTATAGTATCATGACAGACCAGCTAGATCTACTGTCTCTATTGTATTATGACTGACCAGCTAGTTCTAATGTGTCTATTATATTATGACAGACCAGCTAGATCTACTGTCTCTATTATAATATGACAGACCAGCTAGATCTACTGTCTCTATTATGTTAGGACAGACCAGCTAGATCTACTGTCTCCATTATAATATGACAGACCAGTTAGATCTACTCTCTCTATTATATTATGACAGACCAGCTAGATCTACTGTCTCTATAGTATTATGACAGACCAGCTCGATCAACTGTCTCTATTGTATTATGACAGACCAGCTAGATCTACTGTCTCTATAGTATCATGACAAACCAGCTAGATCTACTCTCTCTATTGTATCATGACAGACCACCCAGATCTGCTGTCTCTATTGTATTATGACGGACCAGCTTCATCTACTGTCTCTGTGTCTCTATTGTATTATGACGGACCAGCTTCATCTACTTTCTCTATTGTATTACGACAGACCAGCTAGATCTACTGTCTCTATTATATCATGACAAACCAGCTAGATCTACTGTCTCTATTATATTATGACATACCAGCTAGATCTACTGTCTCTATTATAATATGACAGACCAGCTAGATCTACTGTCTCTATTATATGACAGAGCATCTAGATCTACTGTCTCTATAGTATCATGACAGACCAGCTAGATCTACTGTCTCTATTGTATTATGACTGACCAGCTAGATCTAATGTGTCTATTATATTATGACAGACCAGCTAGATCTACTGTCTCTATTATGTTAGGACAGACCAGCTAGATCTACTGTCTCTATTATGTTAGGACAGACCAGCTAGATCTACTGTCTCTATTATAATATGACAGACCAGTTAGATCTACTGTCTCTATTATATTATGACAGACCAGCTAGATCTACTGTCTCTATAGTATTATGACAGACCAGCTAGATCTACTGTCTCTATTGTATTATGACAGACCAGCTATATCTACTGTCTCTATTGTATTATGACAGACCAGCTAGATCTAATGTGTCTATTATATTATGACAGAGCAGCTAGATCTACTGTCTCTATTATAATATGACAGACCAGCTAGATATACTGTCTCTATTATAATATGACAGACCAGCTAGATCTACTGTCTCTATAGTATTATGACAGACCAGCTAGATCTGCTGTCTCTATTACATTATGACAGACCTGCATGATCTGCTGTCTCTATTATATTATGACAGACCAGCTACATCTACTGTCTCTGTTATATTATGACAGACCAGCTACATCTCTTTCTCTACTATATTATGGCAGACCAGCTAGATCTACTGTCTCCATAATATTATGACTGACCAGCTAGATCTACTGTCTCTATTGTATTATGACAGACTAGCTAGATCTAATGTGTCTATTATATTACGACAGACCAGCTAGATCTACTGTCTCTATTATAATATGACAGACCAGCTAGATCTACTGTCTCTATTATATTATGACAGACCAGCTAGATCTACTGTCTCTATAGTATCATGACAATCCAGCTAGATCTACTCTCTCTATTGTATCATGACAGACCAGCCAGATCTGCTGTCTCTATTGTATTATGACGGACCAGCTTCATCTACTTTCTCTATTGTATTACGACAGACCAGCTAGATCTACTGTCTCTATTTTATCATGACAAATCAGCTAGATCTACTGTCTATATTATATTATGACAAACCAGCTAGATCTACTGTCTCTATTATATTATGACAGACCAGCTAGATCTACTGTCTCTATAGTATTATGACAGACCAGCTAGATCTACTGTCTCTATTGTATTATGACAGACCAGCTAGATCTACTCTCTCTATTGTATCATGACAGACCAGCCAGATCTGCTGTCTCTATTGTATTATGACGGACCAGCTTCATCTACTGTCTCTGTGTCTCTATTGTATTATGACAGACCAGCTACATCTACTGTCTCTTTTATATTATGACAGACCAGCTACATCTCTTTCTCTACTATATTATGGCAGACCAGCTAGATCTACTGTCTCCATAATATTATGACTGACCAGCTAGATCTACTGTCTCTATTATAATATGACAGACCAGCTAGATCTACTGTCTCTATTATGTTATGACAGACCAGTTAGATCTACTGTCTCTATTATATTATGACAGACCAGCTAGATCTACTGTCTCTATAGTATTATGACAGACCAGCTAGATCTACTGTCTCTATAGTATTATGACAGACCAGCTAGATCAACTGTCTCTATTGTATTATGACAGACCAGCTAGATCTACTGTCTCTATATTATTATGATGGACCAGCTTCATCTACTGTCTCTGTGTCTCTATTATTTTATGAGAGACCAGCTAGATCTACTGTCTCTATTATATTATGACATGCCAGCTAGATCTACTGTCTCTATTATAATATGACAGACCAGCTAGATCTACTGTCTCTGTTATATTATGACAGAGCATCTAGATCTACTGTCTCTATAGTATCATGACAGACCAGCTAGATCTACGGTCTCTATTGTATTATGACTGACCAGCTAGATCTAATGTGTCTATTATATTATGACAGACCAGCTAGATCTACTGTCTCTATTATAATATGACAGACCAGCTAGATCTACTGTCTCTATTATGTTAGGACAGACCAGCTAGATCTACTGTCTCCATTATAATATGACAGACCAATTAGATCTACTGTCTCTATTATATTATGACAGACCAGCTAGATCTACTGTCTCTATAGTATTATGACAGACCAGCTAGATCAACTGTCTCTATTGTATTATGACAGACCAGCTAGATCTACTGTCTCTATAGTATCATGACAAACCAGCTAGATCTACTCTCTCTATTTTATCATGACAGACCAGCCAGATCTGCTGTCTCTATTGTATTATGACGGACCAGCTTCATCTACTGTCTCTGTGTCTCTACTGTATTATGACGGACCAGCTTCATCTACTTTCTCTATTGTATTACGACAGACCAGCTAGATCTACTGTCTCTATAATATCATGACAAACCAGCTAGATCTACTGTCTCTATTATATTATGACAAACCAGCTAGATCTACTGTCTCCATTATAATATGACAGACCAGTTAGATCTACTGTCTCTATTATATTATGACAGACCAGCTAGATCTACTGTCTCTATAGTATTATGACAGACCAGCTAGATCAACTGTCTCTATTGTATTATGACAGACCAGCTAGATCTAATGTGTCTATTATATTATGACAGACCAGCTAGATCTGCTGTCTCTATAGTATTATGACAGACCAGCTAGATCAACTGTCTCTATTGTATTATGACAGACCAGCTAGATCTAATGTGTCTATTATATTATGACAGACCAGCTAGATCTGCTGTCTCTATTATATTATGACAGAGCAGCTAGATCTACTGTCTCTATTATAATATGACAGACCAGCTAGATCTACTGTCTCTATTATAATATGACAGACCAGTTAGATCTACTGTCTCTATTATATTATGACAGACCAGCTAGATCTACTGTCTCTATAGTATTATGACAGACCAGCTAGATCTACTGTCTCTATTGTATTATGACAGACCAGCTAGATCTAATGTGTCTATTATATTATGACAGACCAGCTAGATCTACTGTCTCTATTATAATATGACAGACCAGCTAGATCTACTGTCTCTATTATGTTATGACAGACCAGTTAGATCTACTGTCTCTATTATATTATGACAGACCAGCTAGATCTACTGTCTCTATAGTATTATGACAGACCAGCTAGATCTACTGTCTCTATTATATTATGACAGAGCAGCTAGATCTACTGTCTCTATTATAATATGACAGACCAGCTAGATATACTGTCTCTATTATAATATGACAGACCAGCTAGAACTGTTGTCTCTATTATATTATGACATAGCATCTAGATCTACTGTCACTATTGTATTATGACACACCAGCTAGATCTAATGTGTCTATTATATTATGACAGACCAGCTAGATCTGCTGTCTCTATAGTATTATGACAGACCAGCTAGATCAACTGTCTCTATTGTATTATGACAGACCAGCTAGATCTAATGTGTCTATTATATTATGACAGACCAGCTAGATCTGCTGTCTCTATTATAATATGACAGACCAGCTAGATCTACTGTCTCTATTATAATATGACAGACCAGTTAGATCTACTGTCTCTATTATATTATGACAGACCAGCTAGATCTACTGTCTCTATAGTATTATGACAGACCAGCTAGATCTACTGTCTCTATTGTATTATGACAGACCAGCTAGATCTAATGTGTCTATTATATTATGACAGACCTTCTAGATCTACTGTCTCTATTATAATATGACAGACCAGCTAGATCTACTGTCTCTATTATGTTATGACAGACCAGTTAGATCTACTGTCTCTATTATATTATGACAGACCAGCTAGATCTACTGTCTCTATAGTATTATGACAGACCAGCTAGATCTACTGTCTCTATTATATTATGACAGAGCAGCTAGATCTACTGTCTCTATTATAATATGACAGACCAGCTAGATATACTGTCTCTATTATAATATGACAGACCAGCTAGAACTGTTGTCTCTATTATATTATGACATAGCATCTAGATCTACTGTCACTATTGTATTATGACACACCAGCTAGATCTACTGTCTCCATTATATTATGACAGACCAGCTAGATATACTGTCTCTATTATATTATGACAGACCAGCTAGATCTGCTGTCTCTATTGTATTATGACAGACCAGCTAGATCTAATGTGTCTATTATATTATGACAGACCAGCTAGATCTACTGTCTCTATTATAATATGACAGACAAGCTAGATCTACTGTCTCTATTATAATATGACAGACCAGCTAGATCTACTGTCTCTATTATATTATGACAGACCAGCTAGATCTACTGTCTCTATAGTATCATGACAAACAAGCTAGATCTACTCTCTCTATTGTATCATGACAGACCAGCTAGATCTGCTGTCTCTATTGTATTATGACGGACCAGCTTCATCTACTGTCTCTGTGTCTCTATTGTATTATGACGGACCAGCTTCATCTACTTTCTCTATAGTATTACGACAGACCAGCTAGATCTACTGTCTCTATTATAATATGACAGACCAGCTAGATCTACTGTCTCTATAGTATTATGACAGACCAGCTAGATCTACTGTCTCTATTATAATATGACAGACCAGCTAGATCTACTGTCTCTATTATATTATGACAGACCAGCTAGATCTACTGTCTCTATAGTATCATGACAAACCAGCTAGATCTACTCTCTCTATTGTATCATGACAGACCAGCCAGATGTGCTGTCTCTATTGTATTATGACGGACCAGCTTCATCTACTGTCTCTGTGTCTCTATTGTATTATGACGGACCAGCTTCATCTACTTTCTCTATTGTATTACGACAGACCAGCTAGATCTACTGTCTCTATTATATCATGACAAACCAGCTAGATCTACTGTCTCTATTATATTATGACAAACCAGCTAGATCTACTGTCTCTATTATATTATGACAGACCAGCTAGATCTACTGTCTCTATTATATTATGACAGACCAGCTACATCTACTGTCTCTGTGTCTCTATTGTATTATGACGGACCAGCTTCATCTACTTTCTCTATTGTATTACGACAGACCAGCTAGATCTACTGTCTCTATTATAACATGACAAACCAGCTAGATCTACTGTCTCTATTATATTATGACAGACCAGCTAGATCTGCTGTCTCTATTACATTATGACAGACCTGCATGATCTGCTGTCTCTATTATATTATGACAGACCAAATCAAATCAA